>NW_007727842.1:286009-312432 GCF_000696425.1 Galeopterus variegatus | reverse complement strand
CCTTTTTACAAGATAAAACTATACTCTGTAAGTGTTGCGTGTACAATTACTTTTAATAGCTTCTTGCAAAATAAAACTACTTACTCATGCTAATCAGAAAGTTTGTCAAATTAAAAAAGTTTGTATGATATTAATACATGCCCAGGAAGACACTTGCCTATATTATTAATCCTAAATATTAGGCTTTAATATTAGTACAGGATTATACCTGGCTGAGCAATGACCTCTAAGGCCTTAATTAGGAAAGATGGTCTTCAGATGCAATTTGGGATTTGTCTGGGCACCCTTCTTTTCTTGTTGGCTTTTGGCTTCTGCTGGAAGCTCAGACACACTGGGGTGTTTGCGGTGAAACTACGTATCGTATAACTTCGTATAATGTATGCTATACGAAGTTATTACGCATTCAAAAGGCACTTTGAAACTGCTGTCAAAAGTGACTGTGATAACAGACAATACCAGTACGATGGAAAGACAAAACTGGGGCAAGTATTTATAAAGAACAGGATAAAGAGTACAAACCTAATGTGAAAACAGCTTACACAAATAAAAAAGAAAAAGCTAAACACCCTAATAGAAAAATAGGCAAAGAAAACATACAGTCAATCCTCTTTATTCATGAATTCTGTATTTGTGAATTCATCTACTTGCTAAAATTTATTTGTAACCCCAACATCCATACTGGGAGCACTTTTGAGGTCATTCGTGGACATGCACAGAGTGGCAAAAATTTGAGTCACCTAACATGCACGGTCCCAGATGAGGTCCAACAAAGCAACAAAGCCTTCTTGTTTCAGTTGTCATTCTGTGATCAAGTATCCTTTATGCAGTCTATCTAGTGCCACGTTTGCCACATTTATATCCTTTTTGTTGGTGATTTAGCTGGTTAAAATGGCCCCAAGCATATCGCTGAAGTGCTGGCTAGTGTTCCTAAGCACAAGAAGGCTATGATGTGCCTCACAGAAAAAAGACGTGTGTAAATAAAGCTTCATTCAGGCATGAGTTTCAGTGCTTTTGGTTGTGAGTTAAATGTTAGTAAGTTAACATATATTAAATAAAGTGTCTTTAAACAGAAACATACATAAAAACAAAGTTATACTGATCAATTGACAAAAATGTTGTGACTGGAAGCTCTCAGGAACCTAACTTTATACTTCTCCTAGGAGCAAGGGTTCAGTATTCCTTAATTCAGTGTTCATGTCAACTTTACAAAACATAACTACTGTGAATAATGAAAATCAACTATAATTCATGAAAACTATGAATAACTAATAAACATCAGAGAAAATGCTCAATCTCACTAATAATCAAAGAAATGAAGTTAGAAAATTGAAATATCTTTATCAAATTGAAAAACATTATTTTTTAAAGCTCATGTTAGAAAGGATAGGTGATCCCATCGTACTGTTGGGGTATGAGGCCAATTTTTTGGAAGGCAATTTGGCCATATATAAAATAAGCATACTTTCTTACCCAAGAATTCTTCCTAGGGGAATGGACCCTGAAGAGATGATTTTACAGTTGCAAAAATGTGTGTTCAAATTTTACTTATCACAGCATTGTTTATAATAGCTATAAATTTGAAAAAACCTAAATGCCTGGTGATATGGGATATTTTTAAATTGTGATATGTTCAATCAATGGAATACTATGTATCCATTAAAAATGATGACAAATAATTATGTTTATTAACATGGAAAGATATCCATGAAAATACTGAGGGATAAAAGTAGATTACAGAGGACAGTGTCCAGTATAATCTCATCAATACACTGTGTGAGTGTGCATGTGTCTTTCTATGTACGTATGTATAAAGAGACATTTGTAAGGAAGTTCACTAAAATGTAAACGGCGAATATTCCTGGGAGGAAGAGAACAATTTCAGATGATTTTTACTTTTGTTTCTATTTCTCTGTATTATTTGAAAGTTACCATCAGAGAAAAGCTGTTTTTGTTTTTAACTGCCAGTCTATTACATATAATTATTGCCATGCATGTGAAAGAAGAAAAGTTGGTGACTAAGCTAAAAGTACAGCATCATCAGTTATTCGCAATTGGTAACCTTGGTTATTTCTGTATCCCCATCACCTAATAGAAAGCTGCACACATAATAAACAGTCAGAAATAAGTGTTTAATGAATAAGTATTATTAAAACTAATTCCAACTCTTTTTAGTTTGTTTTTTATAAATAATATGCAGTGTGCAATCATTTAAACTCTCTACTTCTAAACGGTCACTAGGAAATGTCAGACTTACCACTCCGTGCTTGACGTCAAGTGACTTTTTAAAGGACCTGGTTATATCAGGGAATAATCTTGCATACAAATGAAGAGGGCAAATCAGGATTAAACCCAGTGATAGAATAAAATTTCTTATACTCCCGATTAGGCTATTACCAACCGACTGTACACACATTACTCATTTTCCTTTAGCATCTGACCAGCAGAAAAGCAGGAGTCACTCAGGTAAGGCAAACTGTTACTGAAAGTTACATTTGTAGTAAAACTTTTGGAGCTTTTGGGAGGGGTAAACATTTTTATGTCTGGAACATTCTTCTGTGATACACAGCTTACACTCTTAGAATCAGAGGGAACCAAGACTATGCTGAAATTCCAAGGTGATAAATTTCTCTTAAGGCCTTGAGAAACTTGGGTGTATTTTTTATTGAGGCATAACTTACATACCATAAAATTGACCCACTTTAAGTGTACAGTTCAATGATTTTGAGTAAATTTACCAAGTTATGCAACCATCACCATAATCTGGTTTTAGAGCATTCTCATCACCCCAGTAAGATCCCTCAGGCCCATTTATAGTTAATCCCCTTTCCTACTACCAGCCCCAGAAAACCACTAATTTACTTTCTTTTTCCATAGATTTGCCTTTACCAGACATTTCATATAAATGGAATCATACACTATGTGGTCTTTTATGTGTGGCTTCTTTTACTTAGTATAATGTTTTTGAAGTTCACTCATGTTGTAGTTGTTTTAGTATTTTGTTCTTTTTTGTTGCTGCATAGTATTCTTTGTGTGAATATACTAGATTTTCTTATCCATTCAGCAGTTAGTGGACATTAGGGTTGTTTCCAATTTTGGCTTCTACTCTATGAGTACTGCTATGGTGAACTTTCATGTGCAAATCTTTATGTAGACATATGTTTACATTTCTCTTTGGTAAAAACCTAGGTATAGAATTGCTGAATCCTGCGGTAAATTTATGTTCAACTTTTAAAGAAACTGCCAAAGTGTTTTCCAAAGTGTCTGTACTATTTTATATCCCCACCAGCAATGAATGAAGTTTCTGGTTTCTCCAAATCCTCACCAGCATTTGTTATCATCTGTCTTTGTGATTATAGCCATTCTAATGGACCTGATGTGGTATCTTATCGTGTTTTTGATTTGCATTTCCCTAATGACTAATCATGTTGCATTCTCTGGTGTATTTCCATTAAAAATAAGAAATGCTGAAAGGGGTTCTTGCTTGGCATAACATGATAGGGTCTGGTCATTAGTAAGGGATGAATCAAAAGAGAGGAATAGCATTTGGCAAAAATTGTTATTTGTGCTATTTTATGCTGATGGAGTTTGGGTATATTGTCCTCCCAGAATTCATATGGAATTTTGATCCCCAGTATAGCAAGTTTGAGTCATGGGAGCGGATCCCTCATGAATGGATTAATGCTCTCCCTCGGGGAGGGGGGACCTGAGTGGAAGCTCGCTCTATTAGTTACCACAAGAGCTGATTGTTTTTTTTTTTTTTTCCTTTTTGTCTTTTTTCGTGTCCGGCAACAGATCGCAACCCTCAGTGTCGCACCCCTACCGGACCGGGACCGGCAACGGGATCGCAACCCTCGGTGCTGCGCCCGCACCTCGCTCAGCCAGTGAGCGGGAACCGTCTGTATGTGGGATCCGAACCCTCGGCGGGAGCGCCGCTGCGCTCCCAAGCGGCGCACTGTAGCAGTGCGCCACCGGCCGGCCCGAGCTGATTGTTTAATAGACCCTGGCACCTCCTCTCTCTCTCTTGCTTCCTCTCGCCATATGATTGATTATACCCACCAGCTGCCTGTCGTCTTCCGCCATGAGTAGAAGCAGCCTGAGGCCTGCACCAGATGCAGCTGTCCCAGAATCGTAAGCCAAATAAATCTCTGTTCTTTATAAATTACCCAGTCTCAAGTATTCTGTTACAGCAACAGAAAATGGACTAATGCATATGCTGATAAACTTTTTTAAAACAAGGTTTCTTAAGCCAGACTCAAAGAACTTGACAATTATTTAGCTAAATTCAAGAAAAACTCATTTTTTTATAGCTACAGTTAAAGCAGATGGATAAAAAGTTTATCCTGCACACGTAGCTCTGATTGTTCCACTGTGTGTGAATTCTTAGCCTTTCAAAGCTCTATAAGACTTCTATAAATTCCATAGGTTTAGCTAGCTTTTTGACACTCTTTTCTTTCAAGACTTACACTGGATAATCATTAATTAGTAAGTGATGTGATTCCATAATATTAAAGTTTTACAGAAAGTAATTTTGAGGCATTTGATGAATTATGGGGAAAAAAAACCAAACAGACAATAGAATTTGTGCTAGACCATAGCATCAGGTATTTGCACATTTGTGTCTTTTAGCTAAACTTGGTCATTTTTCTAACTGAGCTAGAAATGTCTCTCATTTTCTTTAATCTGTTTATGGAGAGGAACACCAGTAAGCTGACATATGTTGGAGTATGGTTAGCTAATGAATTTTCTTTGCGAGTTTACAGTTGACAAAATAGAGCCCACAGTGCAACTTGACCTTGGCAGTTTCAGCTCGCCTTTTAATTAAGGACATTTAATGTTACCCTAATTTGCTAGTGTCTATCCACGCCCCCTGTTTCCACTTCCTAGTCCTAGAACCAAATCGGGCAATTTTGTTGATGAAACTATCTTAGTAACTGCCAACAAATTCTACTTTTAGATATTAGATCCTTAAATGTTGTGCCAACCCTGATGGAATGTTACAGGTATTTTGTTTTGAAAGTAAATTATCAGGAAAGCAAGTGTAGGCTTGTGAGCACAAGCTCTTGCAGAATCAGAGAAGCTCAAGTTTTGAAGTGTTCTTCTAGAACTTCTATTCTAATCATTTAGTCCACCTGCTGGGTGTCTGTCATAGTACAACTGTCAGCCTTATTTGGGATTCAGTTTTCTTCTAATAGATTGAGGATAATATTATCTCCCATCTACCCATCTCTGAGTTCCTTGAAACTTTGAGTTCCATGAAATGAAGGTTCATGAACACAAAACATAATGTTGGAAGGTGAAGATAAGCTGTTCTCCATCTTTTCTGAGTGCTGTGGTCTTAACCTGCGTGTGCACAAAGGAGAAGAATTTAGATTAAACAGTAACAACTTAACCTGCAGTCCACGGACACCCTGGAATGATCCAAGTTGTGTGCATTGTGGACTTGTATAAGTGTCTTTAAGGATATTTTTCTGGAGATAGGGCCCAGAGCTTTCATCAGATTTTTTAAGGTGCCTCAAAAATATAAGCTATTACTGTCTTTGAAAGTCATTAACCATTGGGATTGATTACAAAACAAATATCTTTCCTGACATATTTTTAAGAATAAGACATTCAATAGTCTGAATATTAGATAAAAATTACTCCATTAATGTTAAATTTGTTCAGTGTGATAATAGTACAAGGGAACTTCAAAAAGTTCATGGGAAAAATAGAATTAAAAGATAATACGAATCTTTCCATGAATGTTTTGAAGTACCCTCATATTGTGGTTATGTAAAAGAACATTCTTACTCATAGGAGAGACATGCTGAAGTATTTAAGGATATACTGTTATGATGTCTTTAATTTACTCTCTGTAGTCCAGCGGAGGAAGGGGAGGGAGGTGATTAGGTGAGGCAGCAGCCTGCCCTCTGACCTCTACCCCTCTCTGTCCCACAGGGGCAGCTTTCGTTCGCTGGCAACGGAAGGCAAACAGAGGTGGTCCTAGGGGAAAACAATGGAGGTGTTTGTGCCAAAGCCTTTTGGAGCCTTCTTCTCCTCTTGACAGAATGGACCCATAAGGGCATGTACCAAGAGGGAAGTAGTCCAATCAGTCCCTGCCAGGCAGCAGGTGTGGGGCGATGGGGACAGAAGGGCAAGAAGAACGTCCCAGGCATGTATGGCGGGAGGGGAAAGTGCATCGCCTCAGGTCGTAGAAACACTCAGTTGACAGCGGAATGTTGTGCAGAGTCAAACACAGAAAGGGACAGGAACTAGGTCTTCTTGTGGGGAGAGGGGAAGCAGGTGGGTTTCATTCCTGGGTATCTCCCTGTAGAGCTGAGGGGGACGTGAGAGGCTTCCTGTTGGCCCCATGTCTGGACTGCAGAAAAGAGGAGGCCTTGAAGAGGGGGAGTCCCCCCGACACCTCTTTCTGGGAAGAGCTGGCCTGGGTGTGAGGAGGCCTTGACTGAGGAGCTATGAGCCTCTCCCTGGAAAGCTGGGGGCAGGTTGCCTGGTTTGGCTGCCATTTGCCCCTTTAAGATCGCATCCCAGGGCTAGCCTATAGTCCCTTTCTTTGGCAGGCTAGAAAACCTGTGGGGAAGCCCTTCTCAACGCAGGCATGCCCTAACCCATCTGCTTCCACCTTATCTCTGGGGCCCCAACCTCCAGGAGCAATAAGCTTTGGAAATGATCCAAAACAGCACAAGGGAGTACATGCCTGAGATGTGATCAAAGCAAAATCAACAAAGGTTGGAAGCCACAAGCCACCCACATTGCTAAGAAATGGAAGATCCTTCCCCTGCCTCTACCTCAACTCCTCCCACAGGCATTAGCCATTCTCGGGCTCTCTTTCCTCTTTCCCCCTTACCGCAAATCACATCTGCCATCACTAGTTTGTACCACTCATGCATATGTGTCACATTTGGGGTTTGCCTATTACAGAATCTGGCTGGGTGATAGAAGAGTGTATATAACTATAATCATGTGCACGTGCCACAGTGCCAGGTGCTAGTTGTTCATTCTATTTTTAAAGTATTGCAAGTTTAGGGGCCACTGCATAGGATTCCAAAGGCTACCATTGGAAATACAAGTTTTTCAAAAGTTGCTTCTATAAGCTACATTCTAATTTTTGAAAGTAATTTATAAATTGCTTTTTGGAAAACAAATTATAAATAAGGAACTGCCTCTATAGGGAAGTATGTTGTAGGAAAGAAAAAGCCAACGATGAAAGACCCATAAAAATCATTGTTCGACGAATAATTATAGGACATCAGGTTTGTGTTGAACCCTGTGCCAGCTGCTGGGGTTACAAGGAAAAACAAGACAGACAAGTTCTTCCCCTCATAAAGCTTATGTTCTAGAAGGAGAAAGAGAGAATAAACAAGTAAATAAATAGAAAAATACATAGCAAAGCAGGTACTAAGATAGAAATTAAGAGAAAGGGAGAGAGAACTTATTTTAAACATGGTAGCCAGGAAAGGTCTCTTTGAATAGGTGACATTTAAATTCAGACCTGAAGGACCTGAAGGATACAGCTCAGCAGAGCCATGATAATTGTGTTCCAGCAAAGAGAACAGCACATGTAAAGGTCCTGAGGTGGGAAACGGCTTGGCATTTTCAAGTTACTAAATGAAGCCAATATAACTGGAAAAGAGTGAGCAAAAGTGGGAGGAGTATGAAATGAAAAGTGGAAGACATTCTTGCAAGACCCTGCAGAACTTGGTAAGGAACTAGGATTTTATTGCAGGTGCAATAGGAAACAGAGAAAGGACATCGCCTTGTTTATGCGTTGAGATCCCCCTGTGTGGAGCATGAGTTGGGTTGGTAAGACATGACTTACGGTGTAGTCTGGTGAGTTCTTGTTGCTTTTTGAAGTCTTTCAAGGTTTCAAGATAGCTTCATAGAAGCAAAAATGTAGTAGTGAAGGAGTAGGAGAAAAAGAAGGATGTTAGAAAGGGACACAAATACTCTTGAGATTATATTACCAACTGTATGCATGCTGCCTTCTTAGACCATTATTTGGTTCTTGACAGTATGCTCCTAGACATTGTCATCCTTGTAAAAGGCAGAATACCATACAAGCAGTTCCAGGTCGCAGCTTCAGAGACTTGGAATTTGTTGTCTGCAGTTAGGAAATATCCCAAGGGCATCGCACACATGTTATTACATCAGAGCATTGACGTGGTCATATCATATAAACCCCCCTCCCGGTACACATTACATCTCCAGGAACAGCAAAAATGAAAAAGGCGAGAGTACTCTTTTGCAAGGTTAACGTTGGCTCATCCCAGTGCAGGACGGGTATGGGACACAGGCATAGAGCTGAGAACAAGAGAAAGAAAAGGGATGACCAGCAAGAGCTGCCCTGCTGTGTCACAGTCTGCCCTCTACTATGCTCTCCATAAAGTGGCTTCTGCTGGACAGATGCTTTTTAATTAAACAAAACTTGCCAGACTCTGTCTTAGCAGAGTGTAAATGGAGAGAAAGTTAAATTAAAAATTTGTTTTATTGTGGTTTTATGATACTTGATTTTTATTAGCTATGGCTTTGTTCTTCTTTGAATATGAGAGGTGAGCATATGATGGATCATAGTAAGGAACCAAGTCAGAAAAACCACAACCATATCAAACACTTGCAGAGAAGATTAACATTCATGCAAAAGGAAAACCTTAATGTAGGAAGAGCAAATATGAGTGAACTTTTCGAAATACAGTTGTGAAAATGAATTTGAGAACTTTTTCACCATGATGATTGTGAATTACGCATAAAACAGCCCATCTGATTGGTCTATTTATGAATGGATGTTACAAAGGCACAATCAGTAGACCAATGTCCACGAGTTGGTCTTAAGCAAAGTTAAGTAGTTGGCTTGTATTGATAATTTGATCCTTGGCTTCATGTTTTAACTTCCTTCATTTGGGGCTCCTAGCAAAATTAAAGTTGATAATCCAAAAATGAGACATGGAAATGAAAAAGAAGCACGAGAAGAATTTATCATTGGGGCAAATTAAATAATTCTGCCTTGATGTACTGTCACCTCTTTATGAAGAGAATAGCCATCAATTATATGGAAATAACCATTTGAGGAGAATGAAAAAGGCAACACGGGCAAATTAATGAGTCATTGTTGTGAATATTTACACTTATGTGATTTCTACCTTTTCTCCTACCAATACTTTCCCATAAAAATTGGAGAGGAGATAGGAAACAAAAAAGTCATACCTACGGTAAATTATTGCTTTTGCTGCTCATGCTACCACCCCTCAAACACTGCTATCCCTCCAGCTGCAGGACGGCTCGGCCGCTCTGGCAGGCCATAGGTGATTAGCGGGGTTAATCAGAATTCTGAAGGGCACAAATAGCAATAAGAATGTAATAGGATTGTACTTTGTGCTACTCAGATCAGATGAACTGTCACCTTAACTTACTATGAATGATGTGATCAGACTGTTTAATTCCCCCTTCCCTGTTTCAAACTTGTCTCCATGCTATATGGTGCGTTTCAATTTTATGTTCTTTACTGCAAGGGGAGAAAGAAAGTCTTTCCAGATCTTAACAATACAAATAGTTGTCCTTTCCTCTTATGAAGGAGAGAAATTTTTGACCTGGAATAACTGTCATTTTTTAAGAGCAATATATCCAGAGTGGAACATGGTCACTTTCTTGCTAAAGACACCTTGCCTTTATTAGGAAAATGGAAATCATATGGATTACAATCAAGAACCTAAAAGTCGGAGAGTGATGTCAGTTAGACAGTGTGGTGGGATAGGAGTGTTCTGCTGTCATCTTTCCACAGAAGCATTGATATTGACAACATCCCACAGATGGGAGGACCTTTGTGGGAATCTGAGTGTCTAGTGGAGACATTCTACCACACCGTTGGAGTAAAAATCCAAGAATATATACGTTGAAGAGAGTAAGAAGAACAGCTTCACTTTACCCACACCACCCCGCCTGCAAGGCAGCACAGCTCAGTGCCACAAGAGATGTCCTCAGCCTATGATCTCTCCCATGGGAGAAACTAAGAGTCTAGTGAGTAAGCACCTGCTCTTCCAGCCATTCAAGACACCGTCTAAGAGGCTCACTTCTTTCTCACCCAGCTCAGACTACTGAGGTGATCAGTATAGCTGAGTGGCTGAGGTAGGCTGGGAGCAGGGAAGAGAGGCAGTGGGGGACTCGCCGAAACTAGGGATTGGAACTCAACAAGAGCCATGGATTGTGATTGTACTTACTGCTTCATGGACTTCATCAGGAAAGCTACCCATCAGCTGCTTGGGATGCCTCAGCTGTAGACCAGCCCAACTGGCCCATGGGCACCCCCAATGCTCCATGTGCATCACTACCCACCACCATGGCTGGTTCCCCACATGTACTCCCACAGATAGTGAGTGCAAGCCACTGTAGATGGCATGCACAGACAGATAGCCCAACTCCACGGGATTCAGAGAAAGCACACAAATTTGAGCATTTCAGGCACCACTCTAGGGAGAACAATCAGGAGGCTGTCAGCATTTGGCCTGGCTTCATGGAATTGATAGCAGACATACAATCTTAAGACTTCCCCCGAAGAGGAAGCAAGACAGATGGCATGGGAGCAACCATTCTGAGAGAGCCTCAGAATCACTAGTAGAGCTGACTGGGAAAGTTGTATCCTGAAGTCATTCTGTAAAGACTTCACATCTTCAAGTGCAAAGACAGCAACTCTTCAAGAATATGAAGATTCATGGGCCGGCCCCATGGCGCGCTCGGGAGAGTGCGGCACTGGGAGCGCAGCAACGCTCCCGCCATGGGTTCAGATCCTATATAGGAATGGCCAGTGCACTCACTGGCTGAGCATGGTGAGAGCGACACCACACCAAGGGTTGCGATCCCCTTACCAGTCATGGAAAAAGACAAAAAAAAAAAAAAAAGAATATGAAGATTCGTGGAAATGTGACACCACCAAAGAAATGCAATAATATTTCAGTAAACAATCCCCCAAAATAAAGACCCATGAATTGCCTGACAAAGAATTCAAAATAGTTGTTTTAAGGGAGCACAGCAAGCTACAAGAGAACACAAAAAACTCAATGAAATTAAGAAAACAATACATGAACAAAACAAGTTCAACAGAGACAGAAATAAAAATAAAACAAACAAAAGACATTGGTCAGAGGATACAAAGTAGCAGATACATAAGATGAACAAGTCTATATATCTTATGTACAACATGAGAACTATAGGTATTAAAATTGTACTGTATGTGGCATTCATGCTGAATGGACAGATTTCACACACACAAAAATGGGTAACTACATGAGATGATGCATATATTAATTTGCTTCATCATAGAGACCTTTTTACTATCTATATGTATCCCATAACATCATGTTGTATACCTTAAATATACATGATAAGTTTTATTAAAAAAAAAAAAAAAAAAAAAAAAAAAAAAAAAAAAAAAAAAAAAAAAAAAAAAAAAAAAAAACGGCAATTCTGGAGCTGAAGAATGCAATGAATTAAATGAATGCAATAGAGAACATCGACAATGGACTTGATCAACCTGAAGAAAGAATATGTGAACTCAAAGACAGATCATTTGAAATTATTGAATCAGGGGAGAAAAGAAAAAAATATGAAAAGGAATGAGGAAATCCTGCAGGATATGTAGGACACCATCAAGAACACTAATATACAGATTAAGTTGGTACAGGAAGGAGAAGAGGGAAAAAGGGGAAGAAAGCTTATTTAAAGAAATAATGGCTAGAAACTTCCCAAATCGGAAGAGACACATGAGCATCCAAGTATATGAAGCTCAAAAATTTCCAAATGGATTTAACTCTAAGAGAACTTTACCAAGACACATTATTACCAAACTTTGTCAAAAATCAGACAGGTAATTTTGAAAGCAGTAAGAAAAGAGACTTGTCCTGATTTTAAATTATATTACAAAGTTATAGTAGTCAAAACAGTATGGTACTGGCATAAAAACAGACATATAGACCAATGGAACAGAATAGAGAGCCCAGAAATAAACTCATGCATATATGGTTAACTAATCTTCAACAAAAGCACCAAGAACACACAATGGGGAAAGGACAATCTTTTCAATAATTAGTGTTGGAAAAACTCAAGGGTTCAGATCCCCATATTGGCCAGCTGCAAAAAAAAGAAAAAAGGTAAAAAAAAGACAAGAAAGAAAGAAAAAAATTGGACCCTTATCTTACATCATACATTAATGTCAACTCAAAATAGATAAAATACTTAAATATAAGATGTAAAACCTCAAAACTCCTAGAAAAAAACATGGGGGAAAGTTTCTTCACATTGGTCTTGACAATGATTTTTTTGATACAATATAAATAGCACAGAAAATTGAAGCAAAAATAAACAAGTGGGACTACAACAGACTAAAAAGTTTTTGCCCAGAAAGAAAGCAAACAATAAAATGAAAAGACAATCTATAGAATAGAGGGAAATATTTGCGAACCATATCTCTGATATTGGGTTAATATCCAAAATATATAAGGAATCCGTACAACTCAGTAGCAAAAAAAACAACCTGATAAAAAAAATGAGCAAAGGGCATGGCCGGTGTGCTCACTGGCTGAGCAGGGTGTGGACCACACCATGCTGAGGGTTGCAATCCCCTTACTGGTCAAAAAAAAATGGGCAAAGGACTTGAACAGACATTTTTCCAAAGAATACATATGAACAGCCAACAAGTACATAAAAAGGCGCTCAACATCACTAATCGTTAGAAAAAATGCAAATCAAAACCACAATGATACATCACACAAACCTGTTAGGATGACTATTATCAAAAAGTTGAAAGATTAACAAGTGTTGGTGAAGATGTGGTGAACAGGGAACTCTTATGCACTGTTGGTGGGAATGTAAAATGGTACAATCATTACAGAAAACAGTATGGAATTTTCTCAGAAAATTAAAAATAAAATTACTATATGATCAGCAATCTCACTTCTGGGTATATATCCAAAGGAAATAAAATCACTGTCTTGATATCTGCATATGCAAATTTGAGCATTTCACCATTATTCATAATAGTCAAGATATGGAAACAATCTAAGTGTTCATTGATGAATGAATGGATGAAGAAAATGTGTTATATACATATGATGGAATATTGTTCAGCTTAAAAAAGAAGAAAATATTGCCATTTGTGACAACATGGATGAACCTGAAGGATGTTATACTAAGGGAAAGTAGCCAGGCAAAAAAAAAAAAAAAAAAAAGACAGATACTGCATGATCTCACTTATATATGGCATCTAAAAAAGTCAAAGTTATAGAAACAGACAATAGAATGCTGGTTACCAGGGGCTCTGGGGTGATGGAAATGGGGAGATGTTCGCCAAAAGGTACAAACTTTCAGTTATAAGATGAATAAGTTCTGGAGACCTAATACACAGCATAGTGACTATGGTCAACAAAAATACTTTTTATACTTGAAATTTGCTCAGAGAGTGCATCTCAAGTGTTTTCATCACACACACACACACACACACACACACACACACACAGAGTAACTACGTGAGGTGATTGATATGTTAATCAGCTTAATTGTGGTACTCACATCACAACGTATACATATATCAAAACATCATGTTGTAAAACTTTAATATATACAATTTGTATTTGTCAATCAGACTTCACTGAAGCTAGAAAAAAAAAAAAAAACACTAAAAGTTAGAAATACAACAATCTTGGCAAAGGGCTATGCAAAGACAAACTGACCATGTTGCACTTACCTTTAACATCTGTAGTCTCTTGACTACCAGCCTGGTAGAGCAGAGAATTGAAGGCAGAGCTGTTTGGCAATGACATCCTAAGAAAGCAAGTAGAAGAAACAAGTTTGTAAGTTTATAACTTTATGAGTTTATAAATCACATGCAGCCTATGCACTTATCTTTTCAGTTAATTTCTTAAACTTTCGCTGCTTCTCTTCCCCTCTTTCCACACTCCCAATCATAAAGCCACACTCCCATTAAATCAACACAAGTTGGATTTTCTCACTGTCTTTAGTGATTTATTCTCTAATTTGTCATAAAAGGGTAAAATTTTCAACTTCTGTGCATAAAAATTTCAAACATTAAGTTTATAATTATTTCAACAGGATTTATGAGTGTTTCTCTAGGGAGTTGTTTTCAAAATAAGATAAGTGCTATGAACAGAATAGAGAAGATTATAATAATTATGCTGGTTTTCAAATAAAATTTAAAACTTAATAGCAGTCTAGAGACCATCATTGCTCTCAAGGACTATCAAGGAGATGGGAGTAGTCAAGTTACAATGCACAGATCCTACTGTTCTTGCCTAGGTTCTGCAGTTTTCCTTGAATACATTCCTCAGATTTTTGCAACACCTGTGGTTAATTCCCAGAGTTTTGAAAAAGTTGATTTTGACAATTTTTGCAAGGGGTGGATATACAGAATTACACTGAGGGGTGGATATCTCTGCATTCTAAAAGACCTGCTCCCCACAAATGTATTTAAAAATTATTATTGTGATAAAATGTACATAAAAGAAAATTTACCATTTTAGTCATTGTTAAGTGTACAATTCAGTGACAGTAAAAACATTCACAATGTTGTACAACCATCACTATCACCTATCTCCAGAACTTTTTCATCAACCCAAACAGAAACTCTGTATCCATTAAACAATAATTCCCCGTATCCCACTCCTCCAAGCCCCTGGTAACCTCTATTCTACTTTTTTATCTCTATGAATTTGCCTAATCTATGGACCTCATATAAGTAGAATGATACAAAATTTGTCCTTCTGTGTCTGGCTTCTTTCACTTAGCATAAAGCTTTCGAGGTTTACCCATGTTGTAGCATGTATCAGAATTTCATCCCCAGGCTGAATCATATTCCATTGTATGTATATACCACATTTTGTTTATCCATTCATCTGTCAGTGGACATTTGGATTGTTTTCACATTTTGGTTACTGCTTTCACAAGTCTTATATATCATATTTTATTTATTATTCAATCTAAATTTTTTTAGATTTTCACTTTGATTTTATTTTAACCCATGGGTTATACGAGAATGTATTGTTAAATTCTTTAATATTTGGATATTTTCTAGGGTTTTTTTTGTCATTGATTTCACTTTTTTTTTTTTTTTTTCCTTTTTGTCTTTTTTCGTGACCGGCAACGGATCGCAACCCTCAGTGTCGCGCCCGTACCGGACCGGGACCAGCCACGGGATCGCAACCCTTGGTGTCGCTCCCGCACCTCACTCAGCCAGTGAGCGGCCGGTCTGTATGTGGGATCCGAACCCTCAGCGGGAACGCCGCCGTGCTTCCGAAGTGGCGCACTGCAGCAGTGCACCACCGGGCCGGCCTGATTTCACTTTTTAATGGCACGACATATAGTCAGTTTTTGAAAATATTACATGTACTCTCGAAAAGAATGTATGTGTACATTCTGCTGTTGGTTGGTACAGTACTCTAGGTATGTCAATTAAATTTGCTGTGTCCTTACTAATTATTTGCTTGTTCCATCAATTACTGAGAGAGGTGTGTTAAAATGTTTAATTATGATTGTGGATTTGCTTATTTCTCCTTTTAGCTCTTTCAGTTTTACCTCGTAAGCTTGGAGACTATGTTATTAGATGCACATAAATTTTGGATTGTAATTTCCTCCTATTCAGTTGACTTTTCTACTGTTATAAAATGTCTCTCTTTAATCCTAATATTTCCCGCCTTTTGAACACCCAATCTAAAGAAGCTCTCCTCTCTACCTTCTCCCGCTTTTGCCCCAATTTTTTTGAGTTTTTTTTTTTTTTTAAAGAGCAATTTCAGGGTCACAGCAAAATTAAGAGAGAGGTTCAGGGATTCCCCATATACCCATTGTCTTCACATAATAATAGTCTTCTCATAATCAACATTCCCTCACCATAGTGGTACTTTTGTTACAACTGATGAATCAATATTGACACATCGATTATCACCCAAAGTTCATAGTTGACATTAGAGTTCACTCTTGATAGGTGTGTAGTAGTTTAATTTGCATTTCCCTGATAACATCTGTCCTGAAGCATCTTTTTATATGCTTATTTGCCATTTGTATATCTCTTTTGGTAAGGTGTCTGTTAAAAATTGGTCCTTGTCCCAATTTTTAATTGGGTTGTTTGTTTTCTTATTCTTGGGTTTTAAGAGTTCTTTATATATTTTGAATAACAATCTTTATCAAATGTGCATTTTGCAATCTTTTCTCCCTGTGTCTTTTGACATAGTCTTACTCAGAGCAGAAGTATTTAATTTTAATGAAGTCCAACTTATGAATTATTTCTTTCATGAATCATGCCTTTGGTGTTGTATGTAAAAAGTGATCATCATACTCAAGGTCATCTAAGTTTTCTCCTAGGAGTTTTATAGTTTTGCATTTTACATGTAGGTGTATGATCCATTTTGAGTTAACTTTTGTAAATGGTTTATGCCTAGATTCATTTTTATGCATGTGGATGTCTAGTTTTTCCAGCACCATTTATTGAAAAGACTATATTTGCTATATTGTACTGCCCTTGCTCCTTTGTCAAAGATTAGTTGACTATTTCTATGTGGGTCTATTTCTGGGCTCTCTGTTCTGTTCCATTGATCTATTTGCCTAGGCTTTTGCCAATACCACACTGTCTTGATTATTGAAGCTTTATAGTAAGTATTGAAGTTAACTAGTGTCAGTCCTCCAACTTTGTTGTTCTTCAATATAGTGTTGGCTATTTTTGGTCTTTTGCCTACAAACTTTGGAATGGCAGAATTCTATAGTTTGAATGTTCGCCCAAAACTGACACTGAAACTTAATCCCCAGTGTGGTGGTATTGAGAGGTGGGGCCTTTGGGAGGTGATTGGATTGTGAGGACTATGTCCTCATGAGTGGATTAATTAATTCACAGATTAATGGCTTAATGGATGAATGGTTTATCATGGGAGTGGTACTGATGGCTTTATAAGAGGAGCAAATGAGTATGTTAGCATGCTCTTGCTTCCTTGCCTTATGATACCCTGTGCTGCCTCAGGACTCTGCAGAGAGTCTCTCACCAGAGAGTCGTTGCCAGATGTGCCCCCTGGACCTTTGACTTCCCAGCCTCCAAAACTATAAGAAATAAATAAATTGTTTCTTTATAAATTACTCAGTTTCAGGTATTCTGCTAAAAATGACAGAAAACAGACTAATACAGAAAATTTGTTGATACCCACAAACTAACTTGCTAAGATTTTGATTAGGATTTCATTGAATTTATAGACTAAGTTTGGAAGAACTGACATTTTGACAATATTGAGTTGTCTTCTCCATGAACGTGGAACATCTCTCCATTTGTTTATTTCCTCAATTTCTTTTATCAGAGTTTTGTAGTTTTCTTCATATAGATCTTGTACATATTTGTTAGATTATACCCTAGTATTTCATTTTGGGGGGTGCTTATGTGAATGGTATTGTGTTTTTTATCCCAAATTCCACTTGTTCATTGCTCATATATAGGAAAGCAATTGACTTTGTATATTAACCTTGTATTCTGCAATTTTGCTGTAATCACTTAGTTCCAGAAGTTTTTTGGCTAAATTTTTTTTTTTTTTTTTTTTTTTTGGCCTTTAGATTTTTTGTCTTTAGATTTTCTACATAGGGCGGCTGGCGCACTCGGGAGAGTGCAGCGCTGGGAGTGCAGCGGCGCTCCCACCGCGGGTTCGGATCCTATATAGGGATGGCCAGTGCACTCATTGGCTGAGTGCGATGCGGGCAACACCGTACCAAGGGTTGAGATCCCCTTACCGGTCACGAAAAAGACAAAAAAATAAATAAATAAATAAATAAAAATAAAGATTTTCTACATAGATTATTATATTATCTGCAAAGACAGTTTTATTTCTCCCTTTCTAATCTGTATAGTTTCTTTCCATTTCTTGTCTTATTGAATTAGTGGGGCTCTTTTCTTTTTTAAAAAATTAATTTTAGAACACTTTGATTAACAGAAGTATTATAAATACAGTACATAGAGTTGTCATATACCCCATATCCAGTGTCCCCTACTATTAGCATATTACTATTTTATATTTGTGACAATTAATAAACCAATGTTGACACATTTTAACTACAGCCTATACTTTATTTAGATTTCCTCAGTTTTCCCCTAATGTCCTTTTTCTGTCCCAGGATCTCTTCCAGGATACAACATTACTTCTAGTAGTCATGTCTCATTAGGCTCCTCATAGAAGTGACAGTTTCTCAAACTGTCCTCTTCTTCACAACCTCGACAATGTTGAGGATTAATAGTCAGTTGTTTTGTGAGATGTCCCTCAATTGGCACTTCTCTGATATTTGTCTCATGATTAGATGAGGGCAATGTGTTTGGGCAGGAAGACCACAAAAGTAAACTTCCATTCTCATCACATCATATCAAGGATGTAAATATGGTTTATCATTTTCAATATTAACCTTAATCATCTGGCTTGAGGTAGTATTTGTCAGGTTTCTCCACTGTAAAGGTACTTTTTTTCCTTTCCATAGTTATTGGAAGAAAGTCACTATGCACAGCTCACACTTAACGTGTAGTGAGTTAGGCTTCACCGCCTTGAGCGTGAAGAGACTGATCCTTTCTCCCCTATTAATGTATTTACACCAGAATAGATTCATACATATTTTTCCTTTCCATAGTTATTGGAAGAAAGTCACTATGCACAGCTCACACTTAACGTGTAGTGAGTTAGGCTTCACCGCCTTGACCGTGAAGAGACTGATCCTTTCTCCCCTATTAATGTATTTACACCAGAATAGATTCATACATACATACATTGGGTTATAATGCAATACTACTTTATTTTGTTGTTCAAATTTTTTCAGCTTTGACCATTGGGAGCTCTTTCAGTTGGCTCCATTGTTTTCTGTTTTGTTTTGGCTTGATTTTGGTTTCTGTTTATTTGCGGGGAGAGTTGTGGCACTTTTGTACTTTCTGGTACTACAAAATGCTCCAGGCTCATTTTGTATATCTCCTACCCCAGTCTGAAAATCAGCTATTTCTCCAAGGAACCCTGGTTTCTTTTACTGGAGAATAGTATTAGAAACCAAAATCTGGGCACCAGGTCTGCTATTTGTTAGAATGTTTTGCTTCTAGGCCCTCTTTCCTGACAATGCGTATTGATATGGGCTAAGCATAGTGACTTTCTCCCAAAGAACAAGGAAATATATGTGTGCACATTAACCTGTGTATAGACACATATCTATAAATATCTCTATATGTAACCATCTACATGTGTATTAAGCTAAACATAAGTTCATACTAATATATCCAATTCTAATCCATTACAACATGGATCATCCTAGCCTCTTCCTCTTGCTTATTGTTAACCTTTCACTCCAGCAGCAAGCAACCTGGCTCCTACCATCTGCCATCCATTTACTTAATTGTTCAATTCCAGTATATGTGCATAGTCATTTCAAGAATTGTTACCCCAAACCCCATGGGAAGCAACTTCATCGACTACAGTACAGTGCTTATGTCCAGTTCCTGTAGCCTTTCAGTCTTACAAACGCCACTCATTTCCAAAGTTACTTAGATCAGCACCTGATTCCCACACCCCCTTCAGTGAGGTCATTTCGTATATTTGTAATACATTTAGATTCCTTTATCACATTCTGTATTTCATCCTGGGATCCCTCCTAAATAATTTTTTAAACTTTGCATATATTAAGATTTACTCTTTGTGCTGTAAAGTGCTATATAGTTTAACATACTTAATGTCTTACCTTCACCATTATAGTGTCATACAGAATATATTCACTGAACTAAGAAATCCCTATGCTTCACCTGTTCAACTCTTTCCCCAACCCCTGGTAACCACTGATGTGTTTACTGTCTTCATTTTGCTTTTCTGGAATGTTATATAATTAGAATCATACAGTATGTGACTTTTTTCAGACTGGCTTCTTTAGTTAGAATCTAAGAATTTATCTATGTCTTTTCATGCCTTGGTATCTCATTTATTTTTATTATGGAATAATATTCCATTGTTTGGATGTACCACAGTTTGTTTATCCATTCGTCTATTGAAGGACATCTTGGTTCCTTCTAGTTTTTGGTCATTATGAAAAAAGCTGCTATAAATATTCATGTGCAGGTTTTTGTGTGAATATAAATTTTAAAATTAGTTAGGTAAATACCTAGGAGCATGATTTTTGGATCATATAGTAAAACTATGTTTAATTTTGTAAGAAACTGCCACTCTTTTTTTGTTTTTTAACAAAGCTCCCTATTTGTTTCCTTCAAAGCACAGATCGTTTATGTTTCTCTCGTGATTGTTTCTTTCACCAGACTATAAGCTCCATGAAGACAGGAGCTAAATATGTTTTGATCACTGATATAGCCCCAACATCTGGCCTAAGACCTTACACATAATAGGACATTAATAAATATTTACTTAATAAAATGAATTAATGGATAAACAAAGCATCAAGACTCAATAATTTATACTTGACCATATCCCTGTCTTAGGAATCCAAAATGTAACTCTTCCCTTGGCAGACAACCAGGATTGACACGAATATTCCATAATTGCTTAAGTTCTGTACAACACTAATCTCCATTCTCTCAATGCAGAATCCTTCCTCTTTCATGTTTATGAATTTTACATATTTGCTGTTAAAATTGATTCAGAACCAGATGATCAAGACTTCTATCAAGTTTCATGTGTCCCACACAATACGGGTATTCAACGTATGTGGTGAAAAAAAAGTACTGTTTTGCATAGTTTGATATTTTCCTGACAACACTTTTTAAATGATCAATCATTTTATATTTTGTTCCAACAATCTCCCTTGGACCATGTTGATTTTATAGCAGTATAAAGATGTCTGTCTATAGCCTTACAAAATTTTAAACAGCTTTCGCTCAGAACTTAAAAGGACATTTGTCCTTGTAGCTACAATTAACCACAAAAAAGATTTAAAACAAAAGCAAATTTAGAATATAACCAGTACTTTCAAAATGAGCTTAATGTGCCCTTCATCTTCATTTATAACACTTGCTTCTTCTTTGCTTCTAATAGAATAAGCAGTAGTTGTGCAAAGACATTTCAGAGGTTCCAAAAAACATATAAACCTCACAAGCTTGTGCTCTTTTGTGGTTTGCGATGTCACAGAGTGCCTTGTTGGAATGATTCACATAATGATCACACTCTGAATAGGAAACAAATTCAAAGTTCTGTACATTTTTACCAGATGTCATATTTCTTCATTTTTCAGGGTTATTAAATACGTTTTTTTCTACTCTGGTGAATGGATCTATTTGGATACCAGCTTTCAAACACTACGTATTTTGAGAGAGGACCCCAGCAGTACTCCAAGACTCCTTATCTGGTCAAGAGGTGCCTCAAATATCACAGAATTAACAAAAGGACTTCCAAAGCTAAGTGAAGTGTCAACACACTTGAGAGCTATTAAAAATGCAGAGACTGTAGTTTGTTGGAATAAACTAGACAAGGAACCCAATTGAAAAGTACTTTGGAGACATTTTAGCTTTAAGCACTTTGTTTTGATGATTCGGAAAGACTTGGAAGGCAATGTAACTAATATTCATTAGGGTATTATGTGGGTTATTCCTCACATTTGAAGGTGGAGCCAACAGTCCAGTAGATTTTCATAGAGATTTCCAGAATTTGGATAAGATATTTACCAATTAACATACACAGGGACAGACTTCGTAACAAGCCCTCACATTTTTTCACATTCCCACTCATACTGTCTGTCTCAAACTCACGAGCTCCTTGCAGCTCCCTGGTAGTGTCTGGGGTTAATGCTGCTTTACTGTCATGCACACTCTCCTCCATGCATTGTGTTTTTCTAGTCTCCACCTCACCTGCCTTCCCAGACCAGCTCCCCAGAAACCTGCTTCGCCAAGATCTTTCCAGAAATACAATACTCCCTCCCTCACCACAGACACTGATAAAAACTTCCCTCATGCTGATCATGTATTTCTGTAGTTGCAGTTACCTATCAAACTGATATTAATTTTTTTTTCTTTTGGGCAGCTGGCCAGTTTGGGGATCTGAACCCTTGACCTTGATGTTGTGAAATTAATTTTTCACTGTGGGCCTGTCATAGGGCCTGGCTTACAGTAAACACTCGGAAAATGTCCATTGGCCCTCAACACCCGTGTGGGTCGATAACCACAGGTGGGAAGTAGAGGATGACTTAGTCCACTTCCTGCTCTGAGGGAACTTTTAAACTCCTGAAAGTAGAAAAATTACACAAGAAACAAAGTAAAAGTCTCAGGATTGCCTCTCGAAGAGAACACGAAATATCCACAGTTTAGTCACATGTGCATATTCACATCCTTTCAGGAGTATATGTGATTTTAGGAATACTAAATAGAAATAGAGAATAGGATCATAATTTCAGCTGGTAACTATTTAGCTCTTTTCCCCGCTGACATTCATTCACACAGGGAAATGTACAGGGTTGAGGTCTATGAAGTCTCCCTGGTTCTGCAATACCCTCTTTCCTCTAAGAGCACTCTTGTCTATTTATAGTGACATATCCAGGTGCAAAGCACAAAGAAATCTTACTGTTTATACCCAGGCTCATGCTGTCCTGCTCTAAAAGAAAACCAGCTGCATGTGGACTCATCCAGTTGTTTTTTCCAGTAACTGCCAGAGTACGTCGTCGCAGAAGAATCCGACCATTGGGTCTCCTTCCTCCACGATGCTCCTGCCTTGTGTCTGATCAGATCAGACTCTTGAGAAGTAAGAGGGCTAAAGGGCAGAAGAATTTGTGGAGTCAAGTAGAAGCGTGACATAGCTATGGATGGCCCTCTCTGAATGACAACTTTTCAAGCCCTCTGCATAATGAAAATTAATTTCCTTTCAGTAACAGGAAGCAATTGACCGGGCTCACCAAACGTAGTTAACTCCCACAGTTCACAGAGTGCACAAGCTTAACTGTCTTAGATATAGTTGCCAAGCAACAGATCACAAAATTCCACAAATGCTATCCCCCATCACCCCAAATTTTAACTAACAAATGTTTAAATTATATCACTTTCTGGCCTTTGCTCTAAGAAATATACTGGTTCATAATTATGGCAAGAAAGCAGGTGCAAAATTATTTGTAATATTACTGCTAGCATAAATAAAGCAGTGAATCCCAATGATGGTGGTTTAAGAAGTGGGAGTAAGGGATAAAAAGACAGTGCCAAAGCGTTCATTTCCCCTAAAGACCTAGCCTCCAAGTGTCTGAAAGAGAACATGAACTGTTGTGATGTCAACAACAGCAGGTGACTCATAGCTTCTCATATGTCATAGAGCAATGGTGCTCGGGCTGGCTGCACACCGGAGCCACCCTGAGAGCTGTCAAAATAAACAGACAACCAGGCCCCAACCACATAGATGTTTTATTGGTCTGGAGTAGGTTCCAGGCATCGGCATTTTTTAACAGCTTAATCCTGGATGATTCTAAAGAGCAGCCAGGATTAAGAATGAAGGTCATGAAAATGCCATGGTGAATCTTTTGTATGTTGAGAAGTCATAGCAATCAATTTTCTATTCACCTGGTTCCCTCCATCCTTCACTAATAATTATTCTAACTCTGGCTGATATGTTTGCCCATGCTTACTTCTCCAGATTAACAAACAATTCATTGGCAAATCAAAATGAAATCCATCTTTCAACACTGATCCTTTCTTTATCAACTCTTGGAGCAGTAGTTCTCCACCTTCAGTGCTCATTCAAGTAACCTCTAGGATTCTTTATAAACACAGATGCCATGCCCCCCTCCCTTAGAGGTATTGATCAGCACCTGTGCAAGTGGAACCATCATCAGTGTTGACAAAGGATCTCCATAGGTGATTTGATCAGCACTGATGGGGCACTTACTTACCCATGCAGAGCTCTCAGCCCTACCTTCAGAGACTGTACGTCTGAAGCAAAGCCCAAGAATCTACTTTTCTATATTTTTATGTTTTTCTGATGCAATTGATCTTCAAATATAGGGGATGCTCCTCCAGGCGTTGAAAGAAAAGTCTTTTAAAGTGAGGTTGACACATTATGTGATATGTTTCTCTGAGAATGAAATTATTTGCAAATACTTGTCAGTATGTTACATGAGGGGTTTCTTTCTTTAAAATGTAGAAATTTGGAATATAAGCACATTTTTCCTGGGAAAAGGATTAGGCTGACAATTGCAGACTCAGCTGCTTTTTCTCGTGGAGTTGAAGACTTCTTGGAGAAATCCAGATGCAATAAAAAGAAGGTAGAGATAAGGAATGGAGAGACGCATATGGTCTGACTTCCATGTTGGAGGATCTCCACTAAAAACTTCCTTTGGTAACTGAATTAGGGCAAGCTGTGTGTTCAGTCCCTTATACGTTAAATGTGACCCAAAAAACCAAGAGCAATGTGACAATGAACTCTGAATTTTGAGTGCGATTTAGGGAAAATAGCTTACTAAATGACCTCCTAACCAATAACACCAGCAGGGGCCGTGCATGTCATATGATGTGAGGGAGCCTTTGGTGGGCAGGCCTTGATCAGGCTGCTCTCCAAACACCAGCTGATTATTCTAGTGAGGTATCAATGGGTATTAATTAATAGGGTTTTATGGTTAAGTAAGTTTAGGACAAGTTGGGATAAAGATATTTCTCTTCTGTAGGCCTTCTCAGAGCCTTTATTTCAATGTGCCTTGTGCATCTTTCAAAGGGGCCTAGATAGTGCAGCATTACCTAAACTTATTTGACCACAAAACTCCTTTTGTGTGGAGCATCTCTTGGGATTGCTAGTCTATGGAACTGTCTGGGAGCTGAAAATACTAGAAGTCTCTATAGCTAAGACAATGGCTGGTCTACAGTCTCTGAAATTTACTAGATCTTGACAAGATCGCCAGCCTAAAGCACTGACTGTCTGGCAATAGAGTGGAACATGCAGTATTTTGTTTAAAAATTGAAAGAGAACATCAAACACTAGAGTACACACATATACTTTACATACATACATGCTTATGTAACTTCAACCCATATCTAGCACTCTAGAAGGCTCTTCCATGTAACCAGTCAAAACAGCACACACAACACACACACACACACACACACACACAACACACACACACACACACACACACACACACGAGTGACCACTATTTTTATTTCTATCAGCATAGATAGATAAGTCGGGCTATATACTGTGAAGACAGATGCTTACTAGTGCCATTGCAAAATGAAACCCAAAAGGAAATCAAGTAATGTAAAGACCAGAGAAGGCAGAATTCCCTCGGGAAAAAAGACCCCATATAAAACTGAAGCTTTCATCTCAGCAAGAATCTGTCTCCTTCCCATACAGTGCCAAATTTGGATATTTGGATGAGTGTGGATAACATCTGAATGAGTACACATAATAATGTTGTAGTTAATAACTGTTTTATTCTGTCAGTTATAGAAATATTATTTCTCAGTCCTTGATCTTGGAATAATTTCCTCATGCTTACCAACTGTGTGATTTGGAAATTTTTAGTGACTTATCAAAAACTGTATTGTAGGGGCCGGCCCGGTGGCGCACTGGATAAGTGCGCCGCTTGGGAAGCGCGGCGGCGCTCCCGCCCAAGGGTTCGGATCCCACATACAGACTGGTTCCCGCTCACTGGCTGAGCGAGGCGCGGGAGCAACACCGAGGGTTGCAATCCCGTTGCCGGTCCCCGGTCCGGTACGGGGGCAACACTGAGGGTTGCGATCCGTTGCCGGACACGGAAAAAGACAAAAGACAAAAAAAAAAAAAAAACTGTATTGTAGAAGATCTAAAAGACTCAGGAAGTAAGAAACCAGTTGCAACAGGACTGGATGGAAATAAAAGAAGGGGAAACTGCAAAGGAGCAGGAAAATGAAATTGATAAAAATTAGTGAAGAAAATCCTAAAAGGAAGGATCTTTTCTCTTTGCTTTCCTAAAATTTATTTTTCGTTATATTTACTATTTGTAAACTGGAACTGATTACAAACAGTGTGTACATTGTGATCCCAATTTTGTTTAATAAAAAGTATATGTATGTATATATATTTAGAAGAAAAGGCCTAGAAGGCTATATACAAAATGTTAGTACTTATTATAGCTGAGTGGGAAGATACATGTGATTTTTATATTCTCCATTGTTTTCTTTATTTTCTAATCAGAGCCAAAATGTTATTTTACAAAAACTAAAACAAATTGAATGCACCCACATATAATCAATCACTCAAATCTTGCAAGGCATTTTTTGGGGGTTTGTGTTTACTTTTCCACTTCTCTCCAGGCCTTACAGAAACCTCTAAGGCCAAGAGATTGAAACCAATTCAATCAAATATGATACATCTTAAACTTTCTTTTCCTTTAGTTCTGTGTCCAATAATCAGAAGTAGGAGAAAATAAGGCATACAGCCCGAGAGAGAGAGAGAGAGAGAGAGAGAGAGAGAGAGAGAGAGAGAGAG
>NW_007727842.1:283988-285450 GCF_000696425.1 Galeopterus variegatus | reverse complement strand
CAAATATGATACATCTTAAACTTTCTTTTCCTTTAGTTCTGTGTCCAATAATCAGAAGTAGGAGAAAATAAGGCATACAGCCCGAGAGAGAGAGAGAGAGAGAGAGAGAATATGTAGAATAGAGGAGAGGGAAATAGGATGGAAAGGATATAAGTCTACTGAGGAAAAATCAAGGTGTATAAGAGAAACTTGAGTGAATTGTTTCTTTTTCAAGGAAACCCTGTCTATTCATAGGTACCCACGAGATAGTCCACAAATTGCATCCCATAGCCTTAAACAAATAGATGAAAAGGGTCATAATAACTGAAACTAAAAAAATGATCCACAATAATGGCCAAGGCCTAGTGGGTTTCACAGTGGTACCTCCTCGGAAAACCAGCACGAAGTAACAGCGGGTTTCTTCAGTTTGCTCAAGAAGCACATGGGGGAAGTTCACTCACAGGGGGAGTTGGCCCGTCTTTGCTACACTATAAAATCAAGCTATTGCTGTACAATTCTGCTTGCACAACGATCTCAGTCTCACATACAACACATTATCGAGATAATTAAAATCATTTAGAAGGATATATTAAAAGGTATTTCAAAGTTCTATTCTTGCTTAACTAACCTGAGTCTCATGTGCATAATAATAATAATAGATAAAAATAGAATCAAATAATTATATGTTCCAGGTGCCTTTCAAAGACTTTTACATGATTTAACTCATTTAATCCTCACAACAACCCTATGAGAAAGGTACCGTTATTACCCCCATTTCACGGAAGAGGAAACTGATGCACAGAAAGCTTGCCCAGCGTCACATTGCTAGGAAGTGGTAGATCTGGAGTTGAAACTCAGGCAACGTGACTGCCGAGGCTGGACTCTAGACTACTGCCACCTTCACCTTGCTTTACTCTCCTTAATGGTCATCTTCTGCCTCTCTCTGCCCAGGCCCCCCTCCCCCTTTGTCTGGTCCCACCTTGCTGACTACACTTCCTGTCCTTCATCCAGTCAAAAGCATCCCCAACATCCTGCATATGGCTGACGTTCATGTTCAGAGACACTTCCAATCATGACCTGCAGAGAAAGACCAAAGAATTACGGCCTTTATTTTTTTAAGTGTACAACTGCCTTGTGTTCCCAAGCTGAGGTCCGTCGACTTGTTTCTAGGAAAGAGGTATACGGCCTTCTGTTACATGCATCATTTAAATACTTTGAGGATTCTGAAACCAAGTTTAAGAACCACACATCAAATATTACCAATTAAATACTAACATGCAAAACCCTCGCAACCCCAGAAATTAACCAAGCTAAGAGGAGAGACTCTAGGAAGCTGTCATCCATGGCATGTCATTCCTAACTGAGGTTCTCAAATAATACTCTGTTAAAGAGAAATTAATCTTAGTGGAGTACAATTCCTTAATGCTTGAAGACAAATAATAGGCAGACGAACTCTTCATGTCTTTAAACAAGTTGAATCCTA
>NW_007727842.1:282170-282835 GCF_000696425.1 Galeopterus variegatus | reverse complement strand
AGAAATGTGAGTGTCCTGACAAATACAATTTTAGAGTATTCTGGAGAATTGTATTAATTCAATATATTTCTGCCCTTTGCCATATTTTGAAGGGACTTTTTAATATGCAGCTTTGCCTTTTGGTCTCTGTGGCTATGTCCTAGCTTTGCTCAGAATTTGTTCATTTATCCATTCATTCAGTACATATTTACTGTGCTTCTACTTTGGGCTGCTGAATGGTGCCATTTATTATTTCCTACCAGACTGGCATTCTTTCTACAAATACAGTTGAATGATGTACCCTATACCTATGGCATTTCTTCCTGCCACCCTTTTTAGGATTAGTTCACTAATCAGGAGCTGTTTAAGTAGGGAACTGTGTGAAAAAGCAGCATAAACAGCATACAAATTTAATTGGGCATACTTTCTGGCTACTGTAAAGTAGGTAAACCATGTATAGTAAACTTTTGTTGTTTTGAGATACAAGTACTTAGTACAACTTTTGAGCAAATTATTAAGGTTAAATTATTTTGAGCTAAAAATTTGTATTGCAAATATCATATGATAAGTCTTGATGCTAGAGAAGTTTAATGTACATTATAAAAAGTTGATTAGAAAGGCAGAACACTGGGCTGGCCCGGTGGCGCACTGGATAGTGCGCCGCTTGGGAAGCGCGGCGGCGCTCC
>NW_007727842.1:278612-280585 GCF_000696425.1 Galeopterus variegatus | reverse complement strand
TTTTTTTTTTTTATTATACATGCATGTGGGGTACAATGTCCATTTTCATTAATTGTATAGAATGTGTGGTGGTTAGATCAGTATAGTTAGCTTATTCATCACTACAGTACACAATCATTCTTTGGTGGGATTGTAAATTAGTACAGCCATTATGGAGAACAGTTTGGAGGTTTCTTAAACAACTACAGATAGAACTGCCATACAACCCAGCAATCCCACTCCTGGGGATATATCCTGAGGACTGGAAAACATCAGGTTGAAGGGAAACCTGCACTCCTGTGTTTATTGCAGCTCTATTTACAATAGCTAGGTGATGGAACCAACCTGTGTCCATTGATGGATGACTGGAAAAGGAAACTGTGGTATATTTACACAATGGAATACTTCTCAGCCATAAAAAGGAATGAAATTCTACCATTTGCGACAACATGGATGAGCCTAGAGAAAATTATCTCATGTCTTCTTGTATCCTCACCAACACTTTCTGTTACTGCTACTGTTAATTTCTGTTTTGATAGTGGATATCCTAACAGGTGTGAGGTGATATCCCTTGGCTTTGATTTGTTTATTTCCAAAGATCATTGGTGTTGAGCATCTTTTTTATATTTTTATTGGCCATTTGTATATCTTTTTTTGAGAATTGTCTATTCAAGTCCTTTGCTCATTTTTCAATCTAGTTATTTGGTTATTATTATTGTTGTTATGGAGTTGTAGAAGATCATTATATATTCTGGATAGTAACCCCTTATCAGATATATAGTTTGCACATACACTTTTAAATTGTTCCCTCTAATGTCATTGTTTTTGTCTCTCCTCTTGACTTGGGCTTCCCTAAGTACCCCTCCTCAGATAGAGTATGTGTCTTTCAGCTCTTTCAACTGTAATCCCTTGTTATAATACTGGAGCCCTATTGATATGATGGTAAAGTATAGGGGAGAGAAGTGTTCCATAATCTCATATTTAAATATCAGTCTTTTAACAGGTCCTGTGTCCCTGGACTATGACCTTTGCAAGCATCTCTCTGTTGGCATAGTTTCCCCCAACTCCCACTCCCTTCTCAATTCACTGGCTGAAGAGTTTCCAACCCATTTACTGAAAGCATTGATCCCTGTTGACTATGTTCCTTCCCCTCTTTAGGTGAGAAAAAAAACATCATTAGGGAATGGAGTGGGAGGAATGCCCTTATCCCAGCTGGGATTAGGTTCAGGCAAAGTCTTTTCCCCTGAAGAACAGGCTATAGAGAAGGCTCTGGTCTTATTACATAATGATTACTCTTCCCCTTCTCCTGCCAGAGCTGTAAAGGGATTTTTCTTGGATCTTCACTGTGACAGGATGGTTCCTGGAGATAAAGTCCATGAAAGTGTGGGGGCTCCTCTAAGACTGCAGTCCCCAGGAGTTTTTCACTTTCACCCTAGTCCACACTCAGCCTCTAGCAGTTCTTCAAAATAACCACTTAATTTTTCAAAATAACCCACCAGTTCATGGTTCCAGTGCTTTCTGCTCCAGGTAAGCAGACCTTGATTGTGACTCTCTGGATGCACCTGTCTCTCCAGATTTCAGGCTTGTGGTTTCTCTATGGGTCCAAGAAAAGTCATTGATTTTCAACTTGACCAGCTTTTTCTTGTTGAAAGGATGGGAGTGATGATCTTCAAGTACATTACATGTCAGAGTTTAAAATGGAAGCCCTCATAGCCCCCATTCTTGAAGACTAAACTTTGATTTCTGTCTTTGGATTTTTATGAGAGTCTCCATATTTAAAATAAATCCATCTGCTCTTGAGTTGGCTTGAGTAGATCAACCATGCAATCAAAAGATCTGTGCCTAAAATTTATTGCCTGCCATGAGTCACAGCTTCTTCAACTACAGAAAGCGGGGTGTTTAGGCTAAAATAACTCTAATATCTCCTATCAATCAGCTAGACAAAAGAAATAATACTTAAAAGATACCATGTGTGTTTAACCATTCCTCTTTAG
>NW_007727842.1:274388-278413 GCF_000696425.1 Galeopterus variegatus | reverse complement strand
ATTTTTATGAGAGTCTCCATATTTAAAATAAATCCATCTGCTCTTGAGTTGGCTTGAGTAGGTCAACCATGCAATCAAAAGATCTGTGCCTAAAATTTATTGCCTGCCATGAGTCACAGCTTCTTCAACTACAGAAAGGGGGGTGTTTAGGCTAAAATAACTCTAAAATCTCCTATCAAACAGCTAGACAAAAGAAATAATACTTAAAAGATACCATGTGTGTTTAACCATTCCTCTTTAGACTACTGATCCTTTCTTATTTTCAGGTGCATCTTCACTATAAATAAGAATTTAGTAGGAAAGAAAAAAGGGAAATAAATGTGACTTGTAAAACTGGATCAGGGAAGGATATTCCAATAAATAAGAGTGTTACAGCTGCATACGCTTGAATATATGACAGTTGACTATATGAACCTCATTTATGTATTTTTCAGTGGTATGTTACCAATAATTAGGAACTTAAACCTTTTCATGAAGGCCATGTCTTTTAATATAACACACCAATAACACTTATTTATATCTCACCTTATACCAAAACAGATTAAAGCATATGTAGTAGACATTTGTTTTGTCATCTGGCATCCTACTTTATTCTGTGACTACCAGCCCACTTATTTGGGGGAATTTGTCTTCCTTCAATCCCACGTTTCCAATCAATCATAGAATCCCACACCCCAGGCCATGGAGACCTGTGAGCTGTCAGGCAGGTCAGTCTGAGTGTTTCCCCAAGACTTTCAGAACTGGGTTTATGGAGATAGAAGTGCTTCCTCTGTACCTAAGACCTGCTGGTTGCCATATGTGTGGAGGAATCTGGGAGAATGAAGTCAATACACAAGGAGGAGCAGAGAAGACAGAGAGAATCTTAGGATCTGTGTCCATGAAGCTTCCTGCACCCCTACCCTTCTCCATGTATGATTAGATGAGCCCAAATTCCTCTTTTTGCCCAAGCCAGTAGATTACCATCATTTTTAGCCAAGAGTCCTGGCTAATACAGAAGCTGATATTAAGGATTTTTGTTTTGTGTTGGTTTGGTTTCTAATGTCTAAAATGTTATCTTCAAACATAAGGAGAAAAAAATACCTTGAGGTATGATTCTCCAAAAGAGCAAAATCTAGTATTTTAGGTTATAGAAGAAAGGCCTCCAAGTTAAAACGCTAAGCAGGATCCTACCTTCAGAACTGTGTACAAATCCTTATCCACTCTGTAGCACAGATGATATCTGTCACTGAACTATCTTATGTAAAGAATGAAATGAAGTTCATATAGTGCTTTGAGCAACCTGGAAAATATTATTGTTTGAATCTAATGTATATAATGCATCATATTTAGAAACGGTAAACTTAGATTAATTTCTTAATATCCCTGATGGTCAATTTCTTTTTCTGTAAAATGGGGTTGATAATACCTTTTTTGAGGAGTTGTTGACAATTAGCAATCATATACATATATACACCCATACACACACACACAAAAACACACAGATACAAATATGCACTTCAAAAAGTTTGTGGAAAATAGAATTAAAAGATAACATGAATATTTCCATTTGCTTTTTGAAGTGCCCTTATATATATAAAGCTGGGAGGTCCTCATTCAACCTAAGGTGATACTTCCAGAAAAGAAAGGACTACCCACTACTCAGACATCATTTACAGGAGCTGATTTACATTTTGAAAATTGGGATTATATAGGAAAAGGTCCTGGGGGAAGAAACAGGAAAGCTAAGGACAAAGAGAGCTGGTATGGTAGTTGGTTCCTATCCCAGCCAATGGACTGGCACCGTAGGAAGAGAGGCAAGAATACTGTGCTCTGGAAACACTGCACTATTCTGGCAACTTAAGAGTTTCACAGTTTGGAAAATCTAAGCAGGACAGCATTCTCCTACAGGAACAGCAACAGAAGAAATAGTGGAGGCCCAACAGAAGCCTGGCACAAGTAGGTTGCACCCAAGAGTGTGAACTTGTTTGTGAATCAGTGAGGAACCCTGAAGACTTCCAAAAATACTTGGGGAGGGTACTTTTCAGGGGACTGAGATCCTGCATGATGTAATGAAATGCTGAGTCAGCAAAATTTGCGTATAAATGCTAATGTGACTTTATTCATAAGAGAATGTTGATCCTTGAAATAGTTGGGTTCCATATATAACAATACTTGGCATATGAGTATGAGGCCAATAAATGGCTTTACTGTCATCCTAAGATCCTTCTCTACAGAAATCTATCAATTCCTCAAGATTAGCTGGGTGGATGTTACAGAGCTTTGAGGATGAGGTCACATGATTTCCTCTGTTATTTAAAAGCAACATTAACTTAGAGTAAGCATTTGGCCTTGCTTGTAGAATAGTTTACTGAGTTACATATGCTTCTTTCCATCAAGAAGCTAAGGTGTCTAAGCAAAATAAATTGCCCCAAGGTTACCTTTATACATCAAATTTCCAGGTAAATATTAATGCAGCTTGACTTACTTTCATCCTTGCTATGGTTTGAATATGGTTTCAAAGCATGGGCTAGGTTTCCAATGTGGTGCTGTTGGGAGATGATGTCTTTAAGAGGAGATTAGGTTGTTTAAGACCTAATCCTTTCTTGCAGGAGTGAATTTTCCATGAGAGCGGGTGGTTATAAAGTTAGTCTGGGGCTTCCAGTCAAGATGATGGAATAGATGGTCCCCTGCATCTCTCTCCCATAAATCAACCAATTTACACCTATGAAAAAGCAACAACAGCTAAGCTGGGGCCGCTAGGCTCAGGGGAAGAGGAGGAGAGACCTATGGAGTGCATGAAGGTGGGAGGAGCCATTATGAGAGAAAGAAAAAACTGCTCCAACTATTTTGAATCCCAGCTGCATCCAGGATGGAGCTGCTGAGCGCATGGAGCAGGAGCTGGCAAAAGCCACAGATTTGCCCTTCTTATGAAGTTGCTTGGAGGTTGTAGGGGAGAAGAGGGCCTTGGTGGTTCCCCGGCCAGCAAGACCACTAACAGGGTTCCCGTGGACCCACTTAGGAGTGAGGAGCCAGAACAACTGAAAAAAAGGAAGCCACTCAGAGGCCGGTGAGTCATTGCAAGAGACTAGTGCATGGCCCGTCCCATGGGAAATGTTTGGAGCACAGGTGGTGGGGAAGACAGGCCCACTGGGGTAGCACTGAGGCACAGCAAGGACAGCTGATCTTCCCCCCAATCAGTGTAGGACCACTCAGTGAAGACTGGTCAGGAATATAGAACTGTGGGGGGTGCAGTTTGCTGAAAAGACTCAGGCCCAGACCAGTGTTTCTACACAACCCAGGTGCACAAGATTTCACAAGACCTGGAAGTACCTATAAAGTCAACCATTAAAACCTGAGCTGCACAAAAAGCCTTCCCCAGGGAATCAGCAGGAAAGCAGCAATTGAGCCCAACCACAGAGTTCAAGTGCAGGTCCCCACAGGAAGTTCCTCCATGTTAGAAGTAAGCAAAGGACAACAAATTAGTTCCAGTGCAGAGTTTAAGTGGTAGGAACAGCAAATAATCCAACACAAAACTGAAAGAAAAAACAAGAGTACCCACAACCAGAGACAAAGTTTGATATTAACTATCATTATAGTCTCATTTCACCAAAGAACACCTATAACACCTAGAAGGACCATAAGTCCCCTGGGCTACCAAGCCAGGAAGGGGGGAGGGCCAGGGACCTCAGCCAAGCCCCTCAACACCCTAGTCCCGAGGATGGGGGCCTTGGGCCTTGGCCACACCTCCCTGACAAGTGCAACCACCCCAGCAATGACCACTGAGCCGCCACAGGTAATGCCCCGGGCTCTCCTGAGTTGGGTTGGCAGGGGGCCAAGGGCCTCATCCACGCCCCCCCACCATGCACAGCAACCAGCTCAGCAGCAACCACCGAGCTGCCACAGGAGGTACCCCGGGCTCTCCTGAGTTGGGGTGGGGGAGGGGCCGAGGGGCTTGACCACGCCCCCCATGCTCAACCAGCCCAGTGATGACCAGCAAGCCTCAGCAAGAAGGGCCCCAGGTTCCTGAGCTGGGGGGGGGGGGGGGG
>NW_007727842.1:246087-273442 GCF_000696425.1 Galeopterus variegatus | reverse complement strand
CCCAGTGATGACCAGCAAGCCTCAGCAAGAAGGGCCCCAGGTTCCTGAGCTGGGGGGGGGGGGGGGTGAGGGCTATTGCCACACCCCCTTGACATCTGCACCCAGCCCGGGCAATGACCAAGCCATCACTGGAAGCCCCCTGGTCTCCCCTGTGGGAATGTGGGGGGTGCCACAGGCCTCAATCCCACCCCTTCCTGCTTTCTCCTTCTTCCATCCCATTTCTTTCCCTTTTCCCCTCTCCCTCTCCCTCCCAACTGCTCTGCAACAACATCAAAGAACGTAAAAAAATATATATAAACTAAAAATAAATAAATAAATAGTGAGTCTGCTTCTTGTGTTTGGTCTCTTTTCACAGGCACCTGGATTCCCTTCCATTTCTGTCATGTTGTGAAGTAGCCTGAGGCCCTCACCAGAAGCTGCCAGATGCAGCTGTCCATTCTTGAACTCTCCAGCCTGCAGAACTATGAGCTAAATAAACCTCCTTTCTTAAAATTACCCAGTCTTTGGTATTTTGTTATAGCAACACAACCAGACTAAGACAGTCATCTATATTTTATAGCACAGTGTTAACTTTTTTTTCTGAAAACACAAAATCATTATATAACTGCTTTTGTACCACTCTAATAGTTTTGTTATCAAACATACCACTAATAAGAAATCAAACTTATGTAAGCTTCATGGGACAGGAATTACCACTAAGTATTCATTTCAAGTGTGATAAAAAAAAGTTCATAAATTTAGTAATCAACTAACTACTATAGTAAAAAGAAAAACAAATAGGTTACAGAATCTTTGTGATTGTTCTTTTTCAAGGAAAATTTCCTCTTGTTCATCATTTTCTTAGCCTTACCTGAATAAGAGCACTAACATTGAGTATTGGTGTCAGCCACCATTTTGACACTCTACCTGAATTATAATGTCACCTGAGACATGCCTACGTGGGCTATAAGAATCCAACTTTATGAGGAGTTTCATAAAGTCTGGCTTAGGAAGCATTTGCATTTATGGAGCCCCACATGGACTACTCGGGCTTGAGGATCATCAAAGCTCCACCTGCACAAACGTGTAGATCACAGGCATTGCTTCTCTTCTCGGATTCCTTGTAGTTTACTAGTTTTCATTGTAGCTTTATGACTTCCATGATGGCAATTTGCTGAGTAACTACAATGTTTGAATAGTTTTCATTGATATTTTTTTTTCATTAAAGGTTTGACTACATAAATATTGAGTATCATATGTATGTTGCTCATAAGTCCTTGTCTTGAGTGTACACTGCTACAAGAGCTTAGGTAAATAGCCACATTATAGATTATGAAAAGAAATAGCCATATTATAGGTTACCATAGGTTGCATTGTAACACTAATGTTAACTATTGAAGCAATTGTAGTCATTTTAAAGAGATTTGGCATTGTTTTAGCAAAATGTCTGTCAGTTTTGGAGTTTAGTTTGGAACATAACACATTTTTTCCTACGTACAGAAATTAATGGTAACTATGGTTTTGACTAAGATGAAGTTAACCTATGAAGTTTTTTCCATAAAAGAATTATCCTTTAAGATGGAGGATCATTTAATCCTCACAACATCCCTAAAAGGTAGCTACTCTTTACTGTCAAATATATATTTAGCAATTACTATGTCCAGATACTGTATGTATAACATTAACAAAAACAGTCCTTTCAACAACTCTGTGTGGACTCTGTTGTCATCATCGTATATAGAAAATACTCAAAGGCTGCTTGCTATCATTATTATACTAAAGTTAGTAGTGAGGAAACCGATGCATAGGGTGATTAAGTAGTTTGGCTAATCTGGAATTAAATACTAGCCTGTTTTGCAGAACAAAGAACTGTTGTAAGTGACTGTGTAATATTTATAACAACACCTACAATTTTGAATGCTAAGCACTTTACATATAATTTCTCATTTAATTCTCCCAACAACCCTGTAAAGTAGCCATTACTACCCTAAATTTACAGTTAAGGAAATTGGTGCATAAAGAGGAGAAATAACTTGCCTGAAATCATATGGCTGATTAGTAATAGTCTTCTTTTTTCTACCTTCTTTATAATGCAGTGTGTGTGATCCACTGCTAATTACATTGTACCACAAATAACAGGTTTGTTAATTCCCTCTAACAGCTTACTAAGGGAAATTATGAAATTCCTCTCTGAAAGTTTCTAAAAACCAGTTCATCTGATAGGGTAGTTTAATGATGGTCCTCTCTGAAATTAAGGGAATCGACTTAGGATAACCTTTCAGTTTCTCCTAACCCTCATGTGTGATATAGGTATGCCAATACCACAAATCTTCCCTAAAAATGTAAAGGAATGTTTGTTAAAAAAATACTTAAGAATTTGATTCCAGATAGGAACCAGTAGGGTAAATAAGAATGCAAGCTGACAGCCTGTGTAAAATATTCAAAAGAGTTCTCTATAGAGAATGTTTGAAACTTCTAGGAAGACATTTTGTGCACGGAGAAATTTTATAGTTAAAAATCATTTTACTCAAATGTAGTTATAACTACCATCAAATACTATAAAATGTTTTCAAAGAGTTAACTAGAACAGATGCTTTAAAGACAATCACAGAATATCACAAGAGCATGATGATAGCAATAAGACCATGGGAGAAAAGGTTTATACAGCTTCAGGTATCCTTAATTTTAATGTAATAATGATAACAAGCAACCTTTGAGTATTTCCTACACACCACCACAATGGCTAAGTGATTCTCCTGAGTTATCTCATTTAATCCTCACTAATCCTATAAAGTTATGTGCCAGTTCCATTGCCCGAGGGAGGAAACTGAAGCTTAGAGGGGTTAGGTTACTTGTCCAAGCTTACACAGCTAATAAGTGATTGATCTGTTTTAAAGTTTAAATACATACAGTCCAACTTCAGAATCCAAACACTCAATCACTGTGCCATGCTTCCTCCATAGGATAAAACTTGTTTTTCGCCATCAAGAAAAAAGTAGGTTTTTAAAATGCCAATATGAAGTAAAATGGCCAAAGAAGAAGAAAAGCAAAAGCCTTTGATAATGTTCCAACTGAATAATCCTTGAATCATTCTAACCTCACTTGGGTCTTCTCGGGGTTTACGCCAGCTCCTGGGATTAACGGACCTACAGCACTTGTTGCTGATTTCCCCAGTTCCCTTTTGGCTCTCCTGCCTATCACAAGTCCAGACAAGTAGACTTTAAACTTTGCTCTCCCCGTTCCATCATTGTAGCTGTTTTGTTGCTCGTGTACACTACCACTTCAGGAATTCCTAGAATAGTATGGTACACTAAATGCCAGTCATAATTTTCAGCTCTTAGAAACCTACTGTTTATTGTTCTGGTCTCAAGAAAGACTCCAAAAATGTGATCATTACTACGTATAGTTTCTCTGGAATCTCGGAGAATATAGAACCAAAGCAAGCATTTTAAGGTGTATGATCTTTTCTGTCCTCTTTAGTTTTCTCTGCTTCTGAATGATGAGAAGAAACTATCCCACAGGCCACCATGCCAGAGTATAAACATAGGAAAAAATGGGAATCAGTCACATGTAACAGGTGATGTCTGACTGCCCAACACTTGCCATCCCTATCTAATTTCCTTCAAGTTTTCACGCATTGTTCACAAGGAAGCCAACAGCACTGTAAAAGAATTACTGAAGATATATCCACACGAGTGATTTTTTAATATCAAAATACTTTATGAAACAACATATAAAATTATCGCATAGGATAAATTTTATTAGTCTCTGCTTTTACTTTTAAAAGCTTTCAACAATAAATCTCCTGCTAGTCCTGGGGACAGGGCCCCACTGAGAACCTTAGTTTCCAGAAGAGGAATCTGTTCCCGGACTGTGGGATGGGTCTTGAAGTGTTCTAACACACTTTCCTGAATGAGATTCCACATCCAAACTTTCTGCTGCCTCCGTCGTTTGGCAGTCAGCTCCCCACTGGTAAGCATGAGGCCTTGGAATTCTTTCATTTTATCCCACATCTCAGTGATCCCTTCTCCACTTCTGGCAGAAATACGAACTACCTATTGAAAAGGGAAGAATCGGAATGTTTTACTTAAAATGATAGAACACATTTTCATGGGGACTCTGATATTTGCCAGTTAATTTTTACAGTCTATGGAAATAGTCAAGTGACAAAAAGGAGGTATTTTATCCTGTGTCCAAGTAAATATATGAGAACTATACTAAGGTAAGATACATAGGATTATTAAGTGAACAGCAGAAATAAGACACTGATTCAAGGTTGAATTTTTTAGCCCGGAGACTTATTTTAACTCAGGAGTGCTCAGATGGAAGGGGCATCACAGAGGACTGTGAGAGTCAGGATGAGAATGGCAGGTTAGTCTAAGGCCTGAGTGCCAGAAAATGAAGCTAAGCTGGGAAACAGCCCTATTCCCTCTTCAAATTTGCCTGACTCAGCAAGTGGGAGAGCTGAGCACCCAGCGGCTGCATGTATAAAGTGGCTCCAGACTCAACCCAGAGATTGCGATTGGGGAAAACTGGGAGTGGATAGTAAGATAAGTCATCATTGTTCTCATTATAATGATTACAGCTTATTCTTTAACAACAGTGTCCTCCTTCCTCTTGTAGATAAAGATGCCCAGATCAATATTATTGCATCACTTATTATAGGATTTCTTGTTAGTTTTCTTCTTTATTGAAAACAGCACCCAACAAGCAAAATGGGAATGGAAGTATCACATCTCAAGCCTTTTTTCTCTTACTCAAATTTGAATATAGATAATCAAATCATTATTTGTTCCATAATCTTAAGAATGGTTCCTTTAAGAAGGTATTTGGTAACATTTTCAAATGGCTCAAATCAAGCATTAAACAATCTAATCACCTGAAATATAGTTTTTGTCAGCTAGCGGTTGATGGATTATATTTAAAATCACAACTACACCCTCTGGTTTTGTCATAATTATTAAAACTATAATCTTCACATACAAGCAAAGATTGATTATATGTCTAGCTTGGGACTTACATCCTCTCTTCTAATGTACATAGTCTACTCCGGGTGAAAAATGTAAAATGAAATGCAAGCTAACCTTTGGTTTCCAGACCTCCGAACGCTTGCGGAGTAATTTCAGTGCACTCACATACTCTGCTTGTATCCTTCGAGCTGGCACAATCAAGTCTCCATCAGATTTAGTTACAGCTACCAGATCTGCCATCTCAATTATACCCCTTTTGATACCCTAAAGAGAAAAAGGGAAGAAACTGATTTATCAGAAACATTTAATTTAATAACAACCAGCCTAAAAATGGGACAGTCAACGCTAAGATTTTGAAAGTCATATAGTTCATTAACTAACTTTTTCTCTTCATCTTCCTAAACCCTGGGTACCAGGAATCACAATTATTTGACAGAAATTACTCAAAAGCACTGGCTCTTACAATTATTGAATTCATCTGTAATATCACTTCTAAATTTGGAGACTACATATTGAAATACATTCAGAATCAGAGTAAATATATCAAGACACAAGATGATTGAGTGGCAGGAGACAGTCCACATTGTCTCATGATGGATTCTGCTTTTCATGAGCTAACACTGCAGGATGCAGAACCACCCATCATTAAGGTGCTTAAAAAGAAAACACACACATCATTAACATTTGCATTTCCAGAAATGAAGTCTTTGAATTTTTTCTTAAATGTCTATAGCATTTTTTTTTCCAACTTGCATTTGAGGAAAAATAACCTGATGGCTAAAAATGCCTCAATCTCTTGATTTAAATTGTGTTGCGTAAAAACATTAAAAATAAAGGATAAAATCCAAAGGCCAAACCTTATTTGGGAAATACAAATTTTTCCATCTAAGTTTTAAATTTTTTTCAAATATTTCTAAACATAACATTCAATTATTAAATTCTAATAGTTAATGTTTCTTTCTTTTTTTTTTTTTTTTTAAAAAGATGACCGGTAAGGGGATCTTAACCCTTGACTTGGTGTTGTGAGCACCATGCCCACCCAGTGAGCAACCGGCCATCCCTATATGGGATCCGAACCCGTGGCCTTGGTGTTATCAGCACCGCACTCTCCCGAGTGAGCCACAGGCCGGCCCCTAATAGTTAATGTTTCTAAATCACAGCATTCATAGTTGGCTATGACTATTATTTAGAATTATAAAATTGAAAGGGAAGTGTTATATAATAAAGAACTCACCCTGTCTTTGTCCAGGTTCCTAGGAAGTAACCTCTAAATTTTTGGAATTTCCTGAGTGATAGGAGTGTCTTTGTTATTCATTGCAGGTGTCTGGGACCGTACCTGAGTTCATGCAACAAGATCACTCAGGAATGGGGGGGCCTGACCATGCCAGAAAGACCTAGAATGTGTTTAGAGGATTGGGGCTTTGTGCCCCGCGATTCAACCCAACTTCTGGGAAGGGGAGATTGAGCTCAATTATATGACCAATGATTTGATTGATCATGCCTATGATGAAGGAAATAATCAAAATGAAGCAGGTTTTCCAAAACTCACTGCCTCAGGATAAGTTTCATGAACTTGATACAGACATCTTGTTCTTAAGATAAACAATACATATGGTTAGAACTGCTGATTTATTAATGTGTAACCTGCTGGTTCTGAATAAGCCATTTAGATATTGTTAAGAATAGCTGAAGCATGAAATTTCTGTTTCAGGTTGCACATAGACATTTTTGGTTCTCATGGTGTTATCAGTAGTCAATGATTGTGATCTTTGCGCTCTGTGAGAAAGGACAACTGTACTTGGAAAATTCCCCCTCTCTTTTGAAACCCCCTTATACAAACCTTTGCTTGTGGTAGACTTCAGAGCACCTTTCAACTCTGTAGGCTTGTGATTCTCAGGTTGATCCTCAAGCTCAGCTTTGAATAAACCCTTATAAAATTATTTTTGCCTAGGGGCTTCTGGTCAAGATGGCAGAAGAGACGGTCCCCACTGTTACTCTCTCCCACAAATCAAACACTTACAACTATGAAAAAACGACGACAGCCAAGCTGGGGCTGCTAGAGCTCAGGGGAAGAGGAGGAGAGACCTACGGAGTGAATGAAAGTGGGTAAAGCCATGATGAGAGAAAGAAGAAACTTCTCTAATTGTTTTGAGCCCAGGCCACTTCCAGGCTAGCCCTGGTGAGCACATGGAGCAGGAGCCGGCAAAAGCCACAGCTGTGCTCTTTGGATGAAGTTGCTTGGAGGCGGCAGGGGAGAAGAGGGCCTTGGTGGCCACCAGGGCAACAGTACCACCAACAGGGTTCCCGTGGACCCACATAGGAGCGGGGAGCCACGACAACTGAAGAAAAGGAGCCACTCAGAGGCCAGTGAGTCATGGCAAGGGACCGGCGCATGGGCCACCCCATGGAAGTGTTTGCAGCATGGGCAGTGGGGAAGACGAGCCCACCAGGAGAACATTGGAGCACAGCAAGGACAGCTGATTGGCACCCTAATCAGTGAAGGACCACTCAGAGGAGACTGGTCAGGAATATAGAATTGCATGGTGCACAGTTTGATGGAAAGACTCAGGCCCAGACCAGAGTTCCTACACAACCCAGGTGCTCCGGATTTCTCTAGACCCAGAAGTATCTATAAAGTCAACTATTAAAACCCGAGCTGCACAAAAAGCCTTCCCTAGGGAATCAGCAGCAAAGCAGAAATTTAGCCCAACCACAGAGTTCAAGTGCTGGTCCCCACAGGAAGTTCTCCCATTTTAGAAGTAAGCAAAAGACAACAAATTAGTTCCAGCACAGAGTTTAAGTTGTGGGAACAGCAAACAATTCAACACAGAACCGAAGGAAAAAAACAAAGTACCCACAACCAGAGACAAAGTTTGATATTAACTAGTAAAGGTCTCATTTCACCAAAGAACACCTATAACATCTAGAAGCACCGGAAGTCCCATGGGCTACCAAGCCAGAAAAGGGGGAGGGCTGTGGGCCTCAGCCATTCCCCCTGACACCTGCAGCCAGCCCAGCTGCGACCACCAAGCTGCCATAGGAAGTGCCCCTGGCTCTCCTGAACCAGGGTGGTGAGGGGCTGAGGGCCTTGGCCATGCCCCACCAACACACACAACCAGCCCAGAGATGACCACCAAGCTGCAGCAAGAAGGGTCCTGGGTTCCCAAGCTGGGGTGGTGGGCAGCAAGGCCTTTTTGCCACACTCCATCTGCACCCAGCCCAGCAATGACCAAGCCACCACTTGAAGCCCCCCAGTCTCCCCTGTGGGAATGAAGGGGGGTGCCACAGGCCTCAATCTCATCCCTCCTCCTTCCTCCTTCTTGCATCACATTTCCTTCCCCTTTCCCCTCTCTCCATCCCTCCCAGCTGCTCCACAACATCATAGAATGTAATAAAATAATATTAATAAAATTAAAAAAAAATTCAACATAGGCTTTTTTATTGAGCAGATAAGCTAGAAACAAAAGTATTTCCTGTGTACCTGTGTGCCCACCAGAGACCAAGATACTTTCAAATACACTATGTTAATTTCGACAACTGTATGAGGTGGTATTAATCTTCTCATTTTAAAGCTGGTGAAGCCAAAGCTCAGAATGTAGTTAGATTGTTAAAGATCTTAGGAATAAGTGGTAGAGTCAGAATGTAACCTGGGCTGGCCCGTGGCTCACTCGGGAGAGTGTGGTGCTGATAACACCAAGGCCAGGGGTTCAGATCCCATATAGGGATGGCCGGTTGACTCACTGGCTGAGCACGGTGCTGATAACACCAAATCAAGGGTTAAGATCCCCTTACCGGTCATCTTTTTTAAAAAAAAAAAAAACAAAAGAATGTAACCTAGGTGTACCTGACCTCAAAGCCTGATCTTATTTTTACCTTACCACATTGTCACAGACTTTAAGTTCAAACCATTTTTGAACTGTCTTTATCTTTCAGTTCTACCATTAATAAGCATTAGTGAATAGTATCATTTTCAAAGAATGTATAAGGCTTTTTAAAAAGCAGGAACTCAAGCTCAAATAACATCTATATATACTCATATGCTAATCAAGATCCAGGATCTTACTTAAGTAAGTAGTATCCTAAGATGTGACTATGAACAAAACTCTTTCATGAATTTTCTAATTTGTCTTCCCTATTTGAAGACATTACTTTCTCTGTTACTGATGTATACATATCCACCTTAATGATGGGGGGGAAAGAAATATCTCTTCCTCATCCATCACTAGATTCATGGTTCAAGCCCCTATAATAAAAGACAGATTAGTAAGAGAAAAGTATACTTATTTAATGTAAGTTTATTTACTTATTTAATATAAGTTTTATGTGACGTGGGAGAATTCATAAGGAAGGGAAAACTCAAAGAAACAAGAACACTTGTTTATTTTTATGCTGAGGTTTGAAGAAGAGCAGACAGTTGTGAAGAAATATCATTGGAAGACAGAAGAGAATAACCTAATGGTAATAAACTGGGGGGAACTTAGCAGGCCTGTTTGCTCAGATTCTTTCTGTGTCCCTGTGTCTTCAGAGATAAGGATGTTTCTTTTTTCCAGGGATAGAAAGGGCATCTCTCAAATGAGGGTCTTATGATTGCCTCTGAGGAGAAGGGCAAGGGGAAGGTGAAAGTGACTTTCCTGTTTCTGCTGTTTTTTCAGATTCCTTCAGTTTAAACTATTCAGTATTCCAAGGTGCCATATTTTGGAATAGTGTGTCCTGAATCCCATCAATGTGTTTTTAAGTATTTCACCTATGGACATATTATGTGTGTTCTTTATCGTATTTAAAAGTGCTTTTCTAACCTAGGAGCTATATTTTGTATCCTACTACATTTTATAAATGATCAAATGACCAAAAAAAAAACAAAATCAAAAAAAAATTTCTGCCTCAACAACCTTGATTTCAGTCTACACCTACATAATGAAACCCCAATAAAAAATTCAGGACATGAAGCTCAAGGGAGCTTCCTGGCTGGTGATATACATCAACGTGCCAGGAGAGAAATGTGTGCTAGGGAAACAGAAGCTTCATGTTCAGGACCCTCCCTGACTTCTCCTCCTGAGTCTCTTCATTTGGCTGCTCCTAATCTGTATCTTTACAATAAAACTATAACTGTAGTACAGTACTTTCCTGAGCTTAGTGAGTCACTCTCATGAATTATTGAACCTAAAAGTAGTAGAAACCCTCAAATTTGTAGCCAGTTGGTCAGAGGTGTGGGTGCCTGGCAACCCTGGAGCTTGCAGCTGGTGCGTGAACTGAGGGGAGGCTTGTAGAGGGCTATGCCCTCGACCTATGAAATTTGCACTAACTCTCGGTAGTTAGTGCCAGAAATGCATTGCAGGAGGAGAGTAAGGATCCTATTGTACAATATAGAAACCATGGTAATGGGATCCCAGTTAAAAACAAAGTGATATCTTATGCAGAACTTTTGAACCAAGTGTACCAAAAACACCCATGCAAAAGTGGTCTCTTCTGGTTGGAGTTATCCATGTATTCCAGTCACTTCCATGTTACACGTGGAAAAAATTAAGTTGTATAATTAGCTCAAGGTCAATCATCCTATTACTATAAGTTGGGAAAAAATATAGAGACTTTGCCTATGACTCAGGTACTTTAGCCAATGTGAATGATGTTTCTTGCTTTATGCTATTATCAACTTAATTTACAAAAAAAAAAAAAAAACCACTGAAAATTTGTACTTTCAGAGATATGCGTTTTGTATTTTGGTGGGGAGAAAATCAAAATAATTACCTGCAATTCATCTCCTCCTGCTGGTGGCAGTAGTAAAATAAACATGTCAACCATGTCAGCAACAGCAAACTCTGATTGACCCACACCTGAAATTATAATCACAACTGTACACTAAAATATTCACAGTTATTAGACTTTCTCAACAACATTGTCATTCCCATTCCACTCCACTCACTCATACTTGTGGTCACTCACTCAAGCTGGTCACCCCTTTAAACTTCCCACCACTGAAGAATTGATTAAACGTCTCTGTCTTATCCCGAGAAAACCAGTTATCCTTCCCAGCTCTCTCCCATCCTTATTCCCATTATATCTGTTCCTTGACTGAATGGAGAACTTTAGAGACCTCCCTTCTCTCCTCTCTCTCAGCTCTTTCTTGGCAGCCTGAACACTGTGACTCCAACCTTAAACCATGCCTGCCAATACTTTCATTTTTTTTTTGCCTTCTCATCCTTTTACTCAGTCTGTGAACCCCCAATCAGGGATCAATCCAACAATGTGTGCTCTTTCCTCTATAAGCATGTGGGAGAAATCATTCAGCTATATGGACAGGCACCACTATAGGGTCATGGTCTCCAGCACCTGCACATCTTCCCCACTGCATGGTAAAAGCAATCTCCATAAATGCTCTCAGCTTCCTTTCCCATTTCTCACAGCAGCTATTACAAACATTCACTTCCCATAATCTCCCCACGTGAAGATGACCACGACACCTACTTCACAGAGGAAATAAAGGCAAGAACTTCTTCAGCTTCTCCCTCTCCCCCTCCACAGATAGACAGACACAAATACAAACTCAGCCTTACCACCTCCACTGCAGTATCAGTGTAAGTACTGGCTGAAGACGAGCCTCTCTCTTCCCCACTTCTGCTGAGCCCTCGCTCTGCTGTATCTTTAACCTCCCCGTTGTCTACGGGCTCTTGTCCCTCAGCACACCATGCAAATTGTGCTCAAGTCTTTCTTGTATTAAAACCAAACAAAACAAGACAAAAACTCACAAACTTCTCCAATTCTCACTGTATTTCTCACTTTCTCTTTATAGTCAAGTTTCTAGAAGAAAGTAATTTACATTCACTGTCTCCACTTCACCACTTCACATTAATCTCAACCCACTTAGATCTGGCTTCTACACCCCCTGCTCCCCTAAAACTTCTCTGGAAACTCTCTGCTTCCTTGATGTGGTAGAGACTTCTAGTTGCCTATTCAATATCTATTCTTCCCTACTTCCTTACCGCACTGTTACTAGGAGCATCAATGTACCAGGTGAAAGACCACATTCAGGAGGTCCCCTTTCAGCTACAGATTGTTAATGAGGGAAAGCAAAAGTCATTAGATGAGGTTTCCAGGAAAGTTCTTTAAAGAAAGCTAACCCATTTAGGAGGTATACCTCTTCCACCTACCCCTCCCAGCTTCCTCACTCCCCCTTCTTCCCTCCTCCTACCTGGAATATGATTGTGATGGAGCTTCTTATGCCACCTTTTAACTATGAGCAACCTTGAGGATGGTAAGTAAGTGTAAAGAATGGTGAAGCTACAGAAGAAGGCTGTGACACTAAGGACACTGCAGAAGCACCACACCTGCTCTGGACTTCCTGCCTCTGGGCTTCTTTTGTTTACAAGAAAATAACCTCTTTCTTGTTTGAGTCACTGTTAGCTCAAGTCTCTGGCACAAGAAAATAAATACAATTTCTGGGTAATACTCTTGGTTTTTATGGTACCCTTCTCCTTTGATTCTCCTCCTACCACTCAGGCAATTCTTCCTCCATCCACCCTTACATGGTGGAGTTCCTAAAGCCCAGTCTTGGCTATTGTTATGGACTGAATTCCACCCCCATCCCCCCCAATCCCACATTGAAGCCCTAACCCTCAACGTGACTATATTTGGAGACAGGGTCTTTAAAGAAGTAATTGAAGTTAAATGAGGTAATAAGGGTGTGGGCCTAATCCAACAGGACTGGAGAGAGGAAGAGATGCAGGGGAGCAGGCGTACACGGAAAAGGCAACACAAGGACCCAGCACAAGGAAGGCCGTCTGCAAGCCAGGGAGAGAGGCGTCAGCAGAAACCAACACCTCAATCCTGAACTTCCAGCCTCCAGAACTGTGAGAAAATAGATTTCTGTTGCATAAGCCACCCAGTCTATGGTATTCTGTTAGGGCAGCCCTAGTGGACTAACACAGCTATCTTCCATTTTTGCCCCATATTTTCCCCAGTTGATATGAACCAAATTCATAACTTGAAGTGTGAAACTATGAACTATGCTGATAACTGTTAAGTCTATATTTCTCATTCTTTTCTCTTAAAACACTTGGATACTTAATAAGCACCTCACACTTAATATATTGAACTCATTATTTTCCCCTCTCCAAAGCCACCTTTCTCACAGTATTCCTATTATCTTCTATACCTCTTCCTTCCTTACTTCTTATTCCTAATCATGGATGAAGTCCTGCCAATTTACCCTCCATGTTTAAATGGTAAGCTCTTTGAGGGTAGGGATCAAAGCCTATAAACTCATATCTTCTATGAAGTCTGGGATAATATATTGTATTTAATTATGCTGTTATCAAGTATCTGCTGAATGAACAAAATTAAATTAGTTGCCACTCATCTTTATACAGCATTCATAATAATATTTTTATGAAATAGAATATCATACTCACCTACAGTTTCAATAAGAATGATGTCATATCCTCCTCCTTCACACAACAGAATAGCCTCATTTGTGGTCCTTGTCACACCTCCTAAAGTTCCTCTAGTAGGAGACGGCCTGATGTATGCATTCATGTCTCTCGATAATTCAGTCATTCGGGTTTTATCACCCAAGAGCGATCCTAAAACACAAAATCACATTTCATAATGCGGAACAGTTGTAAGGGACAATTTTCAAAGAGACGGTTCCTAGGGGGAGTGCTGTATGCCATTTCTCCCAAAGTCTCAAATTGTATTTCATATTATTGAGCTTTCCTCCAATTTGTTGTATACAATGATGCCAGATTAATCTTTTTAACATTTCAAGCCCCTCAAAACCTATGATGGCTTCTCACTGATCAGAGGTGCAAATCTAGATCCTACAGCCGAGCACTGAAGGCCCTCAGAACCCGGCCTACCTTACTTGTTCAATTTCATCTCCCACTAGTCCCCAAACCAACCCTCCATTCTAGCCAGGGTGTTTAACATCGTTGTGTCTACATCCTACTCTCCTTTGTGTGCATTCTCACGCCAGAGGCATATTCTCTGTTTTCTCGCTGCTAATTTAAATGTGTCAGGCCCAGGGTCTAGGTCCTGGCTCCACCATTTCTTGCTGTTCAATTTTGGGAGATCACTTTATCATCCTGAACCCCTCTTTCTTCAGCTACATTACAAGGGTGATAAGCCACTGGGAGAATCAACTGTAATTAAATACTGGAATGTGCTTCGAAAACTGTTAATAACAAGAACACAGAACTTATCTACCTTACAAAGATCAGTTTAAGTCCTTGCTCCTTCATACAGTCTTTCTGGAACTTTTTCACCCCATGCCCATCTCTGTGAATTTCTATAGTACAACTGCTCTGCAGTTTGTGCCAGCATCCTGGAGGGCATAAGAGAACTTCAGTGTCCCACCCCTCCCTCTTATCTCCATAAGCACCCTCCACTCCCCATTCTTTTATTTGTATAGATGACATTTTCTCAACCTTATGTAAATGACATGCAAATGCATCTTCAAGCTGCCCTTTCCACTCCATCTGTTGCTTCTAAGCCCTTACTACTCAGAAGTTGTGGAGCCCTCACTGAATGCAATGGAAACCAATTGAATAAACGGAAAACTATTGATACAACATATTTTTTGTTTTCATATCTATATGTCTTATTTCCTTCACACAGCAGTTCTCAACTGTCCTTCCCACCTATATGAAAATGAGGGCCACTTATGAAAAACTCCTTCATTAAAATACTTACCTTTAACAAAGTTCTTAGACTGTAAATAAATTAGACAACACATTAGCATGGATTTAATCTTGGACCTGTGAGTATAAATTTCATTTTACAGTTAACCATTTTAATATACTGAATCAAAAACTTTGAATGTTCTGAGCTAATTTTCTCTATGAGTGGCACAAGAATTGCTGTCCACGTCTCTATTGACCTAAGTCCCCTGAAATATAATTATATCATCCTTCTTTACTTCTTAGCATTAAACCTACAGTACACCACACTATACAAACCAAACACCTCCACAAAGCACCCCATACTTACCCCTTCACTAGACATATCATATGGTAGTGGCTTATGCTTACCTGTTCGTTTCCCTCAGAAGATGTAAAATTCCATAAGGCCAAGAGGACTGTGTTTTACTCACCACTAAACAACACAGTACCTTCTATGCACAATGCCTCACCAATAGGAGGAATTCAAATTCTTGTTAAGGAAATAACTGTAATCTGAGAAGCTTAAATAATAGAGAGGAGTAAGGGAAGAAAAACATTTCCCATGTATTTATACGGTATGCTTTAAGATTTCTTTAAATGACCCTTTGGGGAACTAAGTTTATATTCATTTTACCTCTGATAAGCTGCAAATTAAACTTTGAGTGACTGAATGACCTCAAATCATTAAGTAATTGCTGAACATGGTACAATGTACAATGCTCTGTACTAAGTGTTGTAAGGGAAGAGCAGTACATTACAGGGTCCCCCTAAGAGCTTTCTGCTCATCTGATCATATAATATAAATAGGTGACAGGTTATAAACAGCAGTAAGATTTTTTTTTTAAAAAGCTTAAGAAGTGTTATAACAATATGAGGAAAATAATGAATAAGGGCCCATTTTCCAACTGTGCAGCTGCTGATCCAGCCAGAAAAAACAACCAGAACGATGAGGGGCCTAGCCCTAGGTATGACAGCCAAAGGGCTGAAACTTGCTATTGGTCATCTTCAACTTGTGGCACCTGTTATTCCAGTTCTCTAAGTACCCACAGCTGACCTCCTCTGTAGAGTCCAATGCTCCCAAACTACCTCCCTCAGGTTCCACCTCACTCTGCAGTTCCTTCAGTGAGATCGAACTCAGCTAGCTGTTAGAAGTCACCTAACTGTGAAAATTCCCACTAAACTGTAACAGAGAACCCCCACAAGCCCTGCAGTTTAGAGATAATCAGCCATACTCACCACCACTAGTACAAGAAGAAGGGTCCACAGCTAGCACAGCTAATTTGTGTCCTCTCTCAGTAAGCATTTTTCCAAAATATTCTATAAATGTTGATTTTCCAGCACCAGGGGGGCCAGACAATCCTATGGTGGAAAGAGATTTAATTTAACGAAACAAATGATATTACCACAATGATCACTTTTATTGAATAAAATATCAAACTATCTTCTATTTCCCCTAACTTATTAAAATCACCAGTTTATTTTAACAGGTCCTAAAGCAGTAAATGAAGGTCCATTTCTTTATCTAATTCCTGAGTAATAGGTATATAGGAAAGAAACAATTCTGAGTTCCATATGTTCACAAAATCCACTTTTAAAAAGTACAAAACATGCTTTGCCTTTGTACTATAACGTACATCTTTATGGACAGATTTCATTGCCTATGTTGTTAATGTGCTCAATTTCTACATCTGCTCATCTCTCGTCATAATCAGTAATTATTCCACCTACCTCAATTCTGTATTTGTCTTCCCATTGGAAAAACAACTCATTACTCTAGAAATTCCCAGTGATTGAGAAAGTAATTTTCTATTTATAAAGAATCTTTTTTTCTTCATCTCACTCATAACTCAAAGAATATAATATAAACTGAATCCTGAAAAAATAATTTGTGTTAAGAAAGGCAGAAAACTCCCCTACTTGGAGAGTCAGAGCATGGCAGGTAAGAGCACACACAAACCCTGGAGCTGGTAGGTCAGTTCTCGTTCTAGCTCTGCATCTTATGAGCTGTGAGGTCCTGGGCAGTTACCCTCCTTCTGTGCCTCAGTATCCTCCACAATAAAATAGATACGGTAATAACACCTCTATCTTTTGGTTGTTTTAAGAATTAGGCGAGTTAGTGTTTGCAAGATGTTTAGAACAGGGTGTAGAATATAGCGCATGGCATAAGAGATATATAAATGTATGTTTAATACAGTATAAGACATAGGCATTTAATTGTTAACTATATTCAAAAGTAAATATGGTACATGGTATGCTTGACTCCATTCCACAATTCTCAGGGCAGCCTCCTATCTTAAACACCTTTATAGATGCTGAATACACATTTGTTGCTTTCATTTATAATGGTGATAAAATAATTGCAACAAAGATAGAGGTTTATCTGGCCTCCTAAGATCAGGATGGAAGAACCAGAATAGCATCGCAAAATTATATATGAATTGCCGGTTAACTCCAGACATTTCTGGGACATTTTCTCTTTAAAGAGTCTCTAAAACACTTCATCATAACTAGAATTTCTCTTTGGGAGTTTGCTATTTTCTCTGCCCACAATACATAAAGATTATTAACATCCAATGTAGTACTCTCAAATGAGATTCCCTCAGTGAGTGCAGAAGAATAAGGAGTGTGAAAAACGTGGACCAGTACAAGGAATGGTTGGTGAGCTATTTTTGAAATTTTTGTAAAGGATCTCTACCCTTTACCGTAAAAACTAGGTTTTAATCCTTATATTGCCAACAAACTATGATTTAACAGTCTAATGGAATGTCAATTTTTAAATGTATTTACTCATTCCCCACAACATTTCTGCATTTTGACCCTATTTCAAGTTGTTTTTAGTAGAAGGGTTGGCTTAAATCACCTCGTTTACCGTTACAGGATACTTTCTCATTCCACCCAAACTGCCTTGCTTAATTCATGCTGGTCAAATATATCTAAAATGTTTTAAAATGCACAATTGCAAAAATACAACAAGGTGATTTACAATTACAGAACCAAGTCAAACTGTTCAAAAAAGAAAGTGAACATCTAATATACAGATGGCAAAAGAATATGGTCTCTCCTATAAAATACATTTTGGTACTGACTTGGCTGGGTTTGAAGCCACTCCAGAAACTCAACAAACAGTATCTGAAAGTAGCGAGACTTGCTTGTAGAAATACTAATGAAATACCCAAGAAGTACAACTTGGAAATGTTATAAGGATAATTATAGTTGATATAATCACAAAAACAGAGAATTCACTTTAGACTCTTAAGTAGAGGGATTACCGAAAGGAGTAAACTGGTTAACAGTTCTTCCTAAGCGTATTTCTATTCTGGGAGCCAGAGCAAAATTCTTGCTAAAACAGAACTCATATTATTCCCTTAAAATACAGAGCCTTGGTTTAAATGTCATGGCAATTTTCTCAATATAACAAGGCTAATATTTGCAAGGAAAAGGTATTTAAAATTCAACATCTACCCAAAGGGAATCATTGTGCAGTATATGCATGTATTCAAACAACTCACTGTACCCCACAAATATTTACAAATAAATGTTAAAAAATAAAAATTAAATTCATCAAAAAATCCTGAAAAAAATCCCCATTAGATTGCAAACTATTTAGACTTATTTTAAAAGAAGACAGAGAATTTAGAAAAATATTTACTGAACAACAAAAAAAATACTGACCCACTCGAAATGCTAGTGGTTTTCCTTCATTTAATTGTTCCTGTTCTTTGTGGTGAACTAATACTTTCTGAAGAAGCACCTGAGCTAACTCCTTTTTCCTGTTGTGAGTTGATTCTACAAGAGTTATGGCCTCTGCTAAGCAAGCCCTTTGCCCTTGGATTAAACCAGTATAAAGTTTATCCACAAATCTTTGTTCCTTATCTGAAAGTCCTTCTGTGTGGTCCTTTAAGGCTGTTTGTACACATAATTTTCTCTTTAAACCATTTGACAGCAGCATCCACTTTGTACAATAGAGTCCAAGAGAATTAAATGGCTGAGCACTTGAGATTCCTGATCCGAGATGAATACTTGGGTGAAAGATGAAGTGGTAATGTCGGAAAGTTGTTCTTAAAAGGCCTTTCAGAAAAAGCTGGTGAGGATGAGGATGTGACAGCAACATGAGAATATTCATTTTGTTTGTAGCTGAAGAAAACATTAGACGCATTTGAGCTCAATGTGATTTGTGACCTCCCTAGAAGAAAGAAAAACACATTTTTGCCAGTTCAATATATAACTAAGATACTGAAGTAGCAAAGTTGAAAGCATAATGTTTTCCCCATATTCTAAAACACACATAGTCAGGGTTCCTGTAGTACAAACAGGTGAAAGTTTTCTTACTAATTGAAAAGATCCCCGCCTTGGCCACATTAACATTCAGTGTAACCCAACTTGGAACTCTATTGTGAAATGGAATTTACATCAAAAATTTTTTCTAAACAAAAACCAAATATGCAAAACCCTTTTAGGGTAGAAATCTTATGTGATGCTTTTTCTTACATTCATTTTAATTTCTTCAGCTTAATACACCCGGTTCTGAAACACATAGAAAAGTTTAAAAAAAGAGCTCCTTCTGATGCTGGCCATTTATTCGTTTGCTACAAAATAAATGTGAGCAGTTGTATGGGCGCTTGAGGTGTTAGTTTAGACATGAGTATGTACTAAATAGACTTACCCTGGAACACAGATATATGCAAAGAATAGCTCAGCTTAAGCACACAAACAACAAGCCTTAATGGGAAGTGAACTGTGAGGGATGTGTAGTAACTAGATCAGTGTATCTCAAAGTATGGTCAGAACGGCCTGGGCTTATTAAAAATGCATATTCCCAGCCCCATTAATCAGAATCTCTGTAGGTAAGCACACTAAAGTTTGAACCACTACAGAGCTAGATAAGAATTCTTTACTTGATTTATTGATACTCTCTACTTCAAACTGTATTAGATAATGCAAGCTGACATAAATACTGAGTCCAGACAGTGCAGAGGTTATCAGCCATGGCCACTATGAGTTTCTGCCACTTAAGCTACAATGACTTTGGTCAAGTTACTTAACCACTCTGTGCCTCAGCTTCTTCCTGAACAAAGAGAACAGGTAAGAGAGTAGGATGGTTGTGGGAATGAAATGACTCAATGCATGTAAAAAGCTCGGAACAATGCTTAGCACAGAGTAAGAGCTCAATTAACATTAGCTTTTATTATTAGTAGTATTCTAATTTATAAAACATTGGTAATAATTAGGTCACAGACCTAACTTCCAGTGGCAAGCTAAAATTTACAGATTCATATAACCTACCTAGCTTGGATTTATGATTATTTGTAAATTTTGGTTTTCAAGTACCTCATAGCACAATGAAATTAATTACTTTATTGACGCAAGGTACCTCTCTAAATGATATTTCCAGGCCAATGAACATGAAAGTAATTTTAACTAATTAACATTCTATTAGGGAAAAAGAAGAAATAGTTTAGGGTTTTTTTAATTGGTAGAACCATAACTGCTAATCAGTTTTCCAAAGATGACAATCTTTTCTATTTTCAGAGGCATTATAACTTCTATTTATACAAAATTAGTCTTAATCTAAGAAGACAATTTATTATAAATGTATAAAAGTTTTCCCTAAACTACTTAAAAACATCTACTACTACCCTTCACACAGACATACAAAAAGACATTTAAAACAAATTTAAGAGGGGAATCTGTATTGAAAGCTCTCTTTCAATACCACCTTTAAGCATACTTCTCATCAATACCACCACTGCCAACACTAGACTGGGAATCACATAGGCAAGAACCATATTTTTATTCAACCACTACTTTCTGAGCACTTATTACTTTTCGGGTCCCATGATGGGTGATGATAATAATAGTGATGATATTAATGGCACCAATGGTGATGACAACTGTATTTGATTATGTTCTACACATTGTACCATCACCTTCTATATTAGTTCCCTTTGTTCCCCAGGGCTGCTGTAACAAATTATCATAATTACCATAACAGAATTAGCCACTTTAATTACATTGCAAAGACTCTTTTAACAAAGAGAGTCACAATTACAGGTTCCAGGGATTGTGATATGAACATATCTTTCTGGAGGCCACCATTCAACCACTACACCTTAAGTGGAATGCCTCATCTTATCTTAAATACCATAATCCTAGCACTTCAAGAGCTCACAGAATAAAATACACCATGTCCAAAGAAAGAACAAAGTACTGTGGAAACAGACAAGATTACAGGAGTTAACTAACACCCCTTGGGGAGTTCAAGTCATGGGGCAGTCAATATCAGGGCTGAGTCTGAAAAAATGAAAAAGTTGAAGAAGGATGAGGCAGGTTTTCTAGACTGAGGAATTAAATGTGCAAAATCAGCGTTAGGACTTGGTCTCTTCCCTGTCAGAGAAAACGGAGAAATTCAGTGAGGCAGAAACCTGGGGTATATGGAACTAGAGACAGGAGATGAGCCTGGAACAGGATGTTACTGGAAGCCAAGAAGCTAAATTTTGTCTTGTTAGCAGTGGACAAACCACAGAGAACTTTATAAAAAAGTGACATGGTAAATTTTGCTTTTTAGGAAATAACTCTAGGAGTAGTGGCGAGAAGTCAAGAGTGATGAGACCCTGGTAACACAGAGCCCAATTTAGGAAACCCTAACAAGGAACCAAAGAAAATGATGAGGACCTGAACTTAGGCAAGGCATTAAGGAATGAAGCCAGGCTTGAGACCTTCTTGTCCATGGTATAGCTAAAAGAGAAGTAAATATTACTAACTCTGCCCACCTTCCAAAGTATGAAGAATTTTCAGTTGCAGTGATGATGGTGGTATTAGAAGGACCCAAAGAATAGAGAAAGAGGAACTGTTGCGGGGATACAGAACATTCTTATTACCAAATCTAGTCCTATTGTCCCATAGGGGAGATGCTGTCATAAGTAATATAAAAGCAAATTAGAACTATTTAAAAAATTCTCTTTCATTAACAAGTCTTGCCATGACTACCTCTTGTTATCAAACTGGCTATGTTCAGAAAAGAGCAAAGTAATATATTGAGGGGGAAAAAACAAAGCATTCATTCAAAATAAAGCATTCATTCAACACACATTTGAGCATTTACTATATGCCATGCACTAGTCTAGCACTGTGGATATAACAATGATCAAAACAAAAATTCTTGCCCTATGAAGCTTACATTCTAGTACCAGAAGAGAGCTGTCCGTCTGTCTGTCTATAAGGTGGTCCCTGTGGCTGGACCTGAATGAGCAAGAGGGAAAAGGTAAGAGAAAAGGTAAAAGAAAGGGTCAAATATAGAGCCTTACAGATGACTAGAAGGACTGACTTTGAGTGAGATGGGAAGACATGGGACACTGAAGAACTCTTTCTGACTTACATTTGTTTTGTTTCTGTTTTGGTGGCTAGCCAGTATGGGGATCCAAACCCTTGACCTTGGTGATATCAACACTGCTGTCTAACCAATAGGCAGATTTTATCACAATTTGGGATTGTGAAGTTCTCTGCCTTTGATGCCAATACAAATTTTAAAAAGCAGGAATCAGGTAAAGGATGATCCCACTTTACTCCATTTTTTTTGGCTAAAACCACAAAGTTATCCTAGTGTGTATAATTCTAGGTTTTGACACCTTCAAACCTCTCCCTGGGGGCTAATTTTCTTAGTGCCCCCCAGCCCTCTGAACCATCTGAATAGCAGAGTAGCAGCTGCTATCTTTTACTGAGTGTTTATTATGTGTGAGCTACTGTACATGCATTTCCTCAGCTGATCCTCACAACAATTCTACAGTAGATGATATGAATATGCTATGTTACATTTGAGTTTCAGCAACATTAGGTCAATTGACCAAGGTTTCAGAACTAGCGGCAGGACTTGGGAAAAGAATAGATTTCATAAATCCCAATCTATATGCTGTCAACTCTATGGAAAATAAAACAATCCTTTACATTTGAATACGGCATGATTACAGCCAAAGTGAAAAATTAATTTACATTTTCTACACAAATCTTATCAGTAGGACATTTCAATATCTTGTTAGGTGTCAGAACAGACCAAATTTCAAACATTTTTAAATGGTTTTCACACTACAAAGAATAATTCGCACCTGATAACTAAGTTCACAACATACTTAACTCCATTAATTTATCCAATCAACCAGATTTCAAAGGAGGCCATAAATTTTTAAAAAGCCAATATAACTCAGCCTTGCATGAGCAAGTTTCTATCCTTATGTACATGTCATCGGCAGAAAAGACTGAGTCCACTATAATGGCAAAATCATTTAGATAGCGAGAAGGACTCCCCATCTGCTCATGTAACTAAGAATACTTTACTGCTTTCTTAGGGAAAGAAATCAAAGAACTTGGCCAACAGTCAAATCAAACTGTTTCAACTAATTTTCATAATTCTTGAGAGCATGGTTTCATTCTATAATTTGTAAGCTAAGCACTACCAAAATACAAGAGAAATCCTGCAGCATTTACAACATTCAGTAAGTTACCTCAAAGCATTGCCATACCTAATAAACCAGAATGTCAATTTATTACCATATAATAAAAAACATCAAGTGGGCAAAAATAATGAAATAGGTTGGTAAGTGCATCCCTTCCCTGCAAGAAGGTTCACACGGACAGTAACATTTTAAGACTCACATTTGTTTTCCTGAAAAATATCTTTTATATACATTCCTTCCTCTCCACCCTCACTCCCAGTTGTCTCTACTACAACAAGTTTCAAGCTTTGATTGCAGTCCATAAGAAATATACTTGTATCAGTCAACACACACACACACACATATACTTCTATAACTGAAACAAGTTTCCAATACTTAGCCCTATTACATGTGATACACACTATTATTGTCTTTTCTATCTTTTTAAATGCAGATTGCAACCCACCTATGGGTTGAATCTTAAATCCAAAAAATCCCAATCTATTATAGCCACCTCTGTGTATGACCATTACTAGTTGATCTTCCATACTACCACTTATCCTCACGATCATATTACTCCTCTGCTTAAAACACAAGGTTCCCTCAGCCTTATCTATTGGGGAAAAAAATGGTTTTCTCTGATTCAGGCATTCATTGATTCAGCAAATATTTATTGAGAACCTACTACATGCTAGGCACTGTGCTAGGCCTTTGAATATACTAATAATGTACATGGGTTAGACGTGATTCCTGACATCCTGAAGTTTATAATCCAGCCGAGTAAGTCATAAATATTTGTCATAAATACATAAATATTTCTTACTCTTTATGAGTGCTCTTGTCCACCTCTCCAACTTAATGTATTCGCCTCCACTTTTACTACACTGTGGTAAGTATTCTGATCTGCACATAGATCTAGGAATAAGTTATGCTCTTTCATACATCCTAGTCATTGTCCATGATGTTCTTTCTGATTGGAATGCCCTTCTCTCCTTCAGTCATCTCACAGATTCCTCCTCTATAGAGTTCCCTGGCTTCCTTTCCCCGCCGCTTCAGCTGTCACTCCTGTCTCTTGCCATTGTGTACTGGCCACATCCCTCTATTATGGTACTCATCAGTGTACAGTCGTCATTTTTCAAGATGTCAGTCGTCCCTAGACTATGAGCTATCTTTGTATCCACAACACAGTTTGTTGCTCAAAGAATAAATGTGAATGTATGAGAGGGTACTTCAAAAAGTTCATGGAAAAATAGAATTAAATGATAATACAAATCTTTCTTTTTGAAGACCCCTCATATGCCATAATTTTGCAATGGGTCAATAACTCCCTTATAACTGATTACTAAGTTAACTGATGTTTTGAAAGCATACTTATTTCTATATTTTACAGTATATATATATACTTTTTTTTAAGGACTTTTTTTTTTTTCCCTTTTTGTCTTTTTTCGTGACCGGCAACGGATCGCAACCCTCAGTGTTGCGCCCGTACCGGACCGGGACCGGCAACGGGATCGCAACCCTCGGTGTTGCGCCCTCACCTCGCTCAGCCAGTGAGCAGCCGGTCTGTATGTGGGATCTGAACCCTTGGCAGGAGCGCCGCCGCGCTCCCAAGCAGCGCACTGTAGCAGTGCGCCACCAGGCTGGCCCCTAAGGACTTTATTTTTAAAGTCTGATTTCAATATATGGATGTCTTCTTCATTAAAAATTTGCTCAGCAGCAGCCAGTCTTATTTGGGATATTTGTCTTGTAATTGATTCTACGAATATTCTCAATTTCAATAACTACTCTAGCAAGTTTAAGCATGCAGAATTTCCAAAATCAATGCATTAGGTCAGTGTTTGCAGCACAGTACAGTTCACATAGGCAATGCAGTGTTATAACATGTGTTTCCATTTCTCAATGCTAATCACTTTTGATTAGGAGATAAGCTGTCAGATGCCATTAATCTGTTTACCATCTCCCACCATCCCCACAGAAGGCTTTACTTTCTCAGGAAAGAAATTTCAGGAAACTTTTGTAGAGCAGAATGACTTATTAAATAAGCAACTTTTAAAAATGATTAAAATTGGCTATTATTATTTTAAGTGTAATATAGAACGCATACTGCATCCATGCAGAGATTCTCCAAAGTTCTCTGTCCACTTTACCTTTTACCACTTTTCCAATAAGACTCAGATTTCCCAATTTCTACTTTTAGGTTTCAATTTGCTGTGGAAGTCTCTGTTTTTCTAAATTCCATCACCATTAAAAGTTTTGATTCATTCCCACTGCTACCACCCTAGTTCAAATCTGTACTAGTCTTACAGAGCTCTGAAACCATCTATGGTACCTTGGCAATCTCTCATACTCTCACAGTTTCTTCATCTGAAAATAAAAACATTAAGACCTACACATCAGGGTCATTGTGAATATGAACTGAGATAATGTGCATGAGACAGACTGGCACAGAGCCTGGCATCAAGCAGGTGCTAATTAACTCTAAGGAACCGTCCTTTGCTTGCTCTCTCCCCTTCCCAATCATCCTTCTTGGACTTTACAGCAAGACACATCTTGAAATGTGAATGTGGTCTCCTTACTTTCCTCCTCAAATTCCTCCAATAGTTCCCCACATTCTAAGACAGTGGTTCTCAAAGTGTGATCCCCAGACCAGCAGCACGTGAGAACTGATGAGAGAAAGAAATTCTCAGCCCCAACCCCAGACCTTCTGACTCAGAAACCCTGGAAGTGGGGTCCAGCAATCTGTCTTCATAAGCCCTCCAGTTGATTCTAATGTATGTTCAAATTTGAGAACCACTGTTCTAGGATAAGGTCCAGTCTTCTTTGTCTGGCACTATAGCCATTTCCTCAAAACAATTTTCTTCCATTTCTTTCTTGTACTCACTCTTCCGGACCTCCTCGAAGGAGAGTTTTTCATCTTCCAAACCTGCCACTTACTTTCCCAAGTCCAAGACTTTATTCATCTGTTATATCCTTCCCCGTCTATGACACCTCTCCTATCCTACCCAGCTTAAATTCCACTTTTTCCTTAAACTCTTTCCTGATGATTACAGTCTCCAGGATTTTTTCTACCCTCTAAATCCAATTATTTCTGAATACGCAAGAGATAATCTGCAGAGGTCACGAACTAGTTGTAACAGGCCCACAGAAAGAGTGTTAACTGAACTGGTTGCTAATAACATTAAAAATCAAGAAAACAACAAAACTTTAGATTTTTTTGCGCTGAGTTAGAGAAAATCAGATCTGTGTATGAGGCACCCACATTCCCACACGGCAACAATCAGCTGAACGTCAAATGTTTCAAGCACTCACCACCTCTTTCCACTCCAAATATAGGTTTCCTTTTGACATTTTCAAATATCTCAAACGGTGATTTGCATTTCTTATGGTTATGTAACTTTTCATGTTTGTTTTATGTCTCTTAATAGAAAACAGCCTTTAAAAGAACTGTTCCTGTCTTTTTTTTTTCTTATTACCCTGAACAAAATAATATTTAGTGTTTACTATGTAAGAGAATATTCTGGACATTGTAGATGCCCCCCAAATGTTTAAGAATCCCTACAGTTCTTCCAGAAACTTTTGGTTTTCTACCAACTTGGAAAAGTTTTATTAGTCTGTTTATTTCTGTTTTCCAAAATATACTATTAGGGTACAACTCTTAAGAAAGGTAATATAAGAAATTTTTATATTATTTTGACTTAGGTTGTCTTTCATTTTCTAATAAGAAATACATATTATTTGCAGACAGCATGTCCTCTGCTAGAAGAGATCTCGCCCCTGCCTGCACACAGTATTTGACAGAACTTAGGTTCTGTTTATGACTTTCAGTATGAACTCTTCTTTTATATCCTGGATTTTACTGCCCCCCAAAAGGAGTTTTAATTTCATTCTTTGGTAGTAGCCACACTGGACTATGTGCTTTTCTTCGACCTGGCCTATGGTTAACCATTCACCGGGTTTGGCAGCATCAATAGACGAGCCGCTTGCCAAGATGCCTTAGTGGGGCACAAAAGTGAGCTGACAAAGCTGCCTAAAATGATGTGAATTTTAAAACGGTGTTTACAGGCCTTTCCTTTTTTATGAAACGAACCTTTCCTTTGAAGCCATCCGCTGACATCCGCCTATCCACACATATCCTGCACCTTTAACATCATCCAATGCAATATTTTCCTTTTCCTTCCCCCCACCCTAATCCTCCAGGGGGCGCCCCCGACGACAGGGCTGGTCCCCCTGAGGACAGCCGGAGGCAGGGGCCCAGCCCCGACTCCCGGACGCCACGCGCGCTCCCCACACTCACCCGCCCGAAGTCACGGAAGTGCCTTCCGGCCCC
>NW_007727842.1:243233-245300 GCF_000696425.1 Galeopterus variegatus | reverse complement strand
GTCGTGGTCTCCGCAGACGTGGCCGCGGAATTCCGGCGTGTGAGAGCGTGAGCGTGAAGGCCTCCTGGCCTTCAGCGGCGTGGGGAAGTTCTGCGCCGCGAAGTTCTCTGGGAGGGGAAGCGGCGGAGGGAGGTTTATGGCCTTTGGGGTAGGCTGTTCCTCTCCCAAGTCTAGATTCTTTCTCCTCCAAAGTTCGAAAATAACGCTCACCCCGGCCCGGCCGTGGCCTTTCGCGATGCCCCCCAGTCGTCGGAGCCCGAGGCCAGCCCCCGCCCCCAGCAGCCTTCGGAGGCCCGACACTCACACCCACTTCTTCCTCTCCCTGGACGCTTTAAATATGGGGTGATGGGCGAGACGCATAACGTTTGACAAACTAGTGATATTAAAGAGACCAACTCCGCAAAGCTGTTTCCTACCTGCTGAAATAAATGCTCAACGTTTCGCCGAAATATAGTTTGTTTTTAAACCATGGTATGGTTTTTAAAGGCTGAAGGATTAACATTTTTTTTCTCTTAAAAGTCACCCATTCATATTAATATTTCTTATTATGCACCAAAAGGAGGGACCCGTGCCCACTGCTGCAGGCTGCCCTCGGGTGGAGATGAAAACGACATGCGTAATATTTGCTACTTAACTGCGGGGCTGAATGGTAACTAATTTGTTAAAAACTTAGATGAGGTAATGATTATTAAACCGTTGTGTGCTATTCTAGCATTTGTAGGGAAAACTGAGTCTCCCAAATGTATACTAGAACGTGATAAATGACAGCATCCATAGGCAATAGCCAAAATCAAATTATGACGAGGAGAAATGGTCATGTGCGGCTGTATTATAAGTAGTATCTAGAACCAAGACCTCAATCCTCACATATAATTTTCATGATTCCATGCGTTTGGGAGGGTTCAGGTCTTCTCAGCTGTTTGATATAGGTTAATTTTTATTGGATATAGAACAATTAAAAAAAGATTGTTGGTCTTCCTTAGCATCTTTGTTATTATTAGGGCTAAAAGACTACCACTTTACCCCAAAGAGTAATTGCGGACCCAAGGATAGTCAATTACAGAAAATTAAACACAAGTGTAAATGAAGCAGAGAATCCAGTGGAAAGAACATGGAAGTAGTCAGACCTTATTTCAAATCTCAGTTACTGAACACAAACAAAAAGGACAGGACTTGGGACAGTTCTCTTCGTTTCTTTAAGCTTGGGTTCGTCATCTGTACAATGCTGTGTTTGTTTTTCTTTTTTGGTAAGGGTTAAATTTTATGAAAGTTTAGTTTGCATTGCCTAAGGAAATGAGGAAGTTTGTTAATTTAAAAATTGAGTTTTAATCCTTACCTGCTTTTTATTCTGCAAACTCTAAAACACTTTAGTACATGTCACCTTTTTTCTTATTCAGGTATTCCCTAAACTGTGTTCCATGGAACGTTAGTCCTTTGCAAAATGTTAATGCCGTAGATGGTTCATTAAAAAAAATTGCTGGAATGGCCAGTAGTGGGGAAAACATGAATTTGTCACTGCGAGACCATGAGAAGTACACCTATGTAGCATTCTTACCAAAAATGGTTAGCCTGAATCAGATGGTGAGGAAACACTCAGGTAAATTAAGAATGTGATTTGTTTGGACTTATGAATAATGTCAATATCATGAAAGACAACAAAAAAGACAGGAAGACTGATCTACATTAAAGGCAACTGTAGGATTACAGTTAATGATAGGATTAAGGATTTTAAAAATTTGAATATGAAAGCTTAATATATTATTGATTTAAATTTCTCAGGAATGATAATTATATTGTGGTTATTAGAAGACTCCTTTTGTCCTTGGAAGATGCATGCTCAAGTATTTAGGAGTGAAGTCATGATGTCTACAGATTTCTTTCAGGCAGTCCAAACGAAAAACACAAAAAAGTATATATAGAGAGAGAAAATTGGGCATTACTGTGGGTTAAATATCCCCCCCAAAGTTCGTGCATTGGAAACATAATCCCCACTATAACAGTGTTAAACGGTTGAAGATCCAATTATGGTGTTTTGAAGGTGAAGGTCTTTAAAAGGTGTTTAGATTT
>NW_007727842.1:241949-242535 GCF_000696425.1 Galeopterus variegatus | reverse complement strand
AGGAGTGAAGTCATGATGTCTACAGATTTCTTTCAGGCAGTCCAAACGAAAAACACAAAAACGTATATATATAGAGAGAAAATTGGGCATTACTGTGGGTTAAATATCCCCCCCAAAGTTCGTGCATTGGAAACATAATCCCCACTATAACAGTGTTAAGACGGTTGAAGATCCAATTATGGTGTTTTGAAGGTGAAGGTCTTTAAAAGGTGTTTAGATTTTGAGGACTGTGCCCTTGTGAATGGATTGATCCATTTATGAAGTAATGGATGTGGTTCTGATGGCTTTAAAAGGAGAGCAAATGAGGATGTTATCCCATCAAGAAAAGGCTGTCACTAGATGTGTTCCCTGGACCTTGGACTTCTCAGCCTCCAACCTTGTAAGAAGTAAATTTTGTTTCTTTGTAATTACCCAGTTTCAGGTATAGTGTTTTAACCAACAGAAATGGACAAATACAGGCAACTATGTTAACAATTGGTAGTTCCAGGTGAATAGTATATGAGTGTTCTTTTGACTCTTCTGTAAGTTTGAAATTTTTTAAAATAAAAAGTTGGGAACAAATTATAACTAGCAATGATTTTTTTTT
>NW_007727842.1:237299-241283 GCF_000696425.1 Galeopterus variegatus | reverse complement strand
TTTTTTTTTCCCCCATAAAACATTGATTGTATTTATAAGAAAGTACAAAATTCATATAGTAGTTTTCTTATGATCTGAACTTAAGAAACGGTGTACCATATCTAAGAACTGTAGGAAATCACTTGAGAAATGACCTTTTTCTTAAAGGAATGATATTGAATTTGTACACTGAGGCCCATTTACCAACCAAAGTAATGTTAATGTATTAATCATCTGGTCACTGCTCTATGTTGTGTATGCTGCATTAGAAGTTTAACAACATTTATGATTTCTTGTCATCTGTCGATAAGTTGCAGTTTTTTAAAATGTTCATTCATTTCAACAAATATTTACTGAATAGCTACTATGTGCCAGGCACTATACTGGATTCTGGAGATGCAGCTGTCATCAGATAGAGTTCTTGCCCATACAGAGCTTACATTCAGTAAGAGGGAAAGGCAGAGTCAGAAGTAAGCAAATATATATCAAGTGATAAATACTATGTAGAATAATAAACTAGGGATTAAGGGTTAGGGAGTTCTAGGTAAGAGTGGGTGTATATCTTATATAGGGTGAACAAAGGGCCTCACTGAGAAGTTGACATTTGAGCAGAGACCTGAAGAAAGGAAGGGAGGGAGTTGTGACTAAGGAAAGGGCATACTCTAAAAAGGGGACAGCAAGTGTTGGAGCTGTGAGGTGAGAGCATGCTTAGCATGTTTAAGTGAGGAGACTAGAGTGGATGCTAGTAAACACAAGGGAGAGTAGTAGAAGATTAGGTCAGAAAGGTAGTGAAGGGCCAGATTATGTACTGTGCTTTCAGAGATGTTTTAGTTCCTTTCTCAAGAGAGTTAGCACATGGGAAGCACTTGCTGTAATGCTAGAACATAGTAATGCTGTTATTATTATTATTGCATTAATTTTCTATTGCTGCCATAAAAAAATTAAACTTAGTGGTTTAAAAGAACACAAATTTATTGTCTTACAGTTCTGTAGGTCTGAAGTCCAACAGATCTTACTGGGCTAAAATCAAGATGTCAGCAGACTTTGTTCCTTTCTGGAGGCTCAAGGGGAGAATGTTTCTGTGCATTTTCCAGCTTCTAGAGACCACTGGCATTTCTTGGTTTGTGGCCTCCTTCCTCCATCTTCAAAACCAGTAATATCAATCAAAGGCTCTCCGTTTTTAAGGACTCATGTGACTAAATTGGGCCCACCCACATAATCCAAGATAATCTCCCCATCTCAAGGTCTTTAACTTTAATCACATCTGCAAAGTCCCTTTGCCTTACTAGGTAACATATTCACAGGTTCTGGTGATTAGTATGTAGAAATCTTTGTTGCGGGGGAGGGGGCAATTATTCTGCCTACCACAGTCCACCCTCTGGTTCCCATAGATTCATGTACGTTTCTTGCAAAATTCATTCACTCCCTCTAAAAGACACCAAAATTCTCAATTCGTTACAGCATCTCATCCAAATCTCAAAAGTCCCAAATCAAACCATCTAAATTAGGTATGGGTGAGGCTCTGAGTATAACTCACCCTGGGGCAAAATTTCTTTCCATCTGTGGACCCGTGAAACTAGAAAATGAGTTCCTTGCTCCCAAAATACAGTGTAGAGCAGTCATAGGATAGCAGTTACAGCCATTCCCATTCACGAGGGAGGAAATGGAAGGAAAAAAAGAGTCACCGGTCCCAAACAATTTCAAAATCTCATCAGGCAGTCTCCCTCCATTACACTTCAAAGCCTAAGAATAATCCTCTGTGGTTCTTGGTTCTACTTTCTGGGCTCATGGCTCTACTCTTTGTGCACCAGGAATTGAGTTTGGACGTCTTTGAGGGGCTGTTATTCTGCCTACCACAATCATTATTTTCATTAGATTTACTATTATTTCTTACTAATCTTCATTTAGTTGTAGTTCCTTAGCACTTACGTTTCTCCATTAGCCCCAGTCAGATTTCCTTTACACAAATACTTGATCAGTACCTGAGGAGCTCACCATTTTAAGGAACTTAATTGTAAATCATTTCTTGGGAAATACAAATATGCTGTCTAATTTCTATTAGATGGAAAAGAATGCACTCTTCATTTTTATATACAGATCAGGTTTTCTTATATGCAATTCATTTATTCTAAAATTATTGATTTCCTTCAGGCCTGAAGGTACCTATCTATTAGATGGAAAAGAATGCACTCTTCATTTTTATATACAGATCAGGTTTTCTTATATGCATTTCATTTATTCTAAAATTACTGATTTCCTTCAGGCCTGAAGGTACCTATTATTATATTTAATTTTATGGGATAAGCAAAGTTTTACAACTTCTAAGGTCATCACTCTTCATCAAGCTCGGTTCTGCCTCCCAGCAGGTGGCAGCAAGTCAATACTCGATAAGGTATAGTGAAATCATTGTAATTTTCTTGTCCTAGTAACTGTTTTGGATGTTGCAGACTAGCTTTTCTCAGCTAGAAGAGCAAAAGGAATATTGCTGCCAGAATGTGGCAATTTGTGTAAATTTCACGGCTAGTTGGTAGAGTGTATTTATGTAACTAAATTTTATTGTGTAGTTATGTTAGTACTACTCTTCATTGCTCATTTCTCACAGAACCAAAAGTCCATTTGTAAGCCATTTTGTTGAATAACACTCAATAATGGTCCCATTATCTCCGTAAACATACATACTATCCATAACCATTAATTGGCTGATATCCATCAATACAACATTTCAAAGTTTATGGAATACAGCTAAAGTATTCTTAGAGGAAAACTTATAGTGTTTTATGCCTTTATTAGACAAGAAGAGTTAATCAATGACCGAAGTCAGGGTCCGCAAACTGTGGTCCATGGCCAAGTCTGGTGCATAGTCTGCTTTTGTACAGCCTACAAAATTCCAGCAAAACTAATTGAGAAATAAAGTGACAAATTTCCAGTATCTGTAATGAAAGAACATGAAAGATTTTACAGACTTTAAAACATGAGTTCTCAACCAGAGATGTTTTGTCCCCAGGGAACATTTGGCAATGTGTGGAGACATTTCCGGTGTCACAGTTGGGAGGCTGCTATGAGCATTTAGTGGGTAGAGGCCATGGAAGCAGCTAAACATTCTACAATGCACAGGACAGTCCTCCACAGCAATTTTTTGGCCTCAAATATCAATAATGCTGAGGTCGAAAAATCCAAAAGCCATAAACGGAGAATTATTAGAAACATTTAGGACCAGTAAATGCTGATAACTTAGAATAAATGAACACATTCCTTGAAAAACAAAACTTACCAAAGCTGACTGAAGAAGAAATAGAAAATATGAGTACTTGTATATCTATTACAGTGCAGAATTTGAATTTATAATTTAAAAAATACAAAGAAAACTATAGGCGCAGATGGTTTTGCTGGTGAATTCTATTAAACATTTAAAGAACGCATGATGTCAATCTTACATAAACTCTTGCATACTATAGAGGAGGAGGGAATATTGACAGCATAACCCTCATAGAAAAATCTGATAAAGACATTAGATGAAAAAAATCACAGACCAATACCACTCATGAATATAGATGCAAAATTCTTATACAGTAGTCCCCTCTTATCCATGGGGGATACATTCCAAGACCTCCAGTGGATGCCTGAGTCTGAAACTCTGAATAGTGCTGAACCCTATATATACAATTCTTTTCCTATGTATACATACATATGATAAAGCTTAATTTATAAATTAGGCACAGTAAGAGATTAACAGCAATAACGTAATAAAATAGAACCATTATAACAGTGTACTATAATAAAAGTTAGGTAAACGTCTCTCTCAAAATATTGTCTTTCTCACAGTATCTTATTGTACTGTGCTTATGGTGTGAGATGATAAAATGTCTGTGCGATGAGATGAAGAGATGCGAATGCCATAGTCATTGAGACATAGCATTAGGCTACTATTGACCTTCTAGCCATACATCAGAAGAGGGATCATCTACTTCAGGTGATCATCAGGTCATCATAATGTCAATAACTAAC
>NW_007727842.1:233719-235758 GCF_000696425.1 Galeopterus variegatus | reverse complement strand
CTGAAATACTGATGAAAAATCTGGTAACAAGACTGTGGGTGTAGTTGACAAAACAGAAAATATGTTCCTGGACAGCTTTTGATGAATTTAATAAGTAGAAAGATAATGAATATAGACTATATTTGCATAATGGCATAACACAAATTCATTGAACAATTCTAACTATCTGGGGAAACTACAGTTTGAAAACTGAATGTAAGATTCTGGTCCTGGCAAGATTAGACATCCTATTTAATGATGATGCATGCTTTTAAAGAGTAGGAGGTTTGTAATAACCCTGCCTTAGTCTGTTTGTGGTGCTATAACAGAACACATGAAACTGGGTAATTTATAAAGAACAGAGGTTTACTTCTTACAGTTCTGGAGGCTGGGAAGTCCCAAGATTGAGGGGCCCACATCTGCTGAGGGCCTTTGTTGCTGTGTTATCGCATAGTGGAAGGCAGAAGGGCAAGTGAGGGCGAGAGAAAGTAAGAGAGAGAGGAAGGCAGCCAAACTCATCCTTNATCAGAAGAGGGATCATCTACTTCAGGTGATCATCAGGTCATCATAATGTCAATAACTAACAGGCAGATAGCGTACATAAATACTCTGGACAAAGTGTAGATACTCCGGACAGAGGGGTGATTCACCTCCCAGGTGAGACAGAGCAGCACAGCCTGAGATTTCATCATTTTACTCAGAATAGTACACAATTTAAAATTTATGAATTGTTTATTTCTGGAATTTGGCATTTAATTCTTGTAGACCCCCAACTGAAACTGTGGAAAGTGAAACTGAGGATAAGGGGGAACTAATATATAAAATACTAGTAAATTGAGCCTAGCAATATAGAAAAAAGGTAAAATACAATGGCCAATCGGAGTTTATCCCAGAATACAAAGTTTGTCCAACATTAATAAATCAAGCAATTTGCCACATTAATAGAGGATGAAAAAAATCACACGATCATCTCAATAAATGCAGAAAAAGCATTTGACACAATTTATTGACAATTCATGATGAAAACAATTACAAAACTAGAAATAAAAGAGAACGTTTTATAAAGGACATCTATGAAAGCAATAGCTACTATCATGCTTAGGGTGAATTATTCAATCCTAGGGTTGGGAACAAGGTGATGTTCTTTGCTTTCACCACTTCTAATCAGTTTTGTATCAGAGATTCTAGACAGTGAAAGAAAACAATAAAAGGTGTAGAGATTAGAAAGGAAGAGTAAAACTCTATTCACAGTAGTCTATTTTTAAAAACTGCTAAATTTATTGTCCTTGTAGACTGTCCATGTAGAAAGTCTCCAAAATCTAAAAATAATGATTGAAATTAGTGAAGTCTTAGGATAAAAGCTCAGTATATAAAAATTAATATTTCTTATAATAGCAAGCAGCAATTGGAAAGTGAAATTTAGAAATATACCATTTATAATAGTATTATAAATACCTAGGAACACATTCAATGAAAGACGTGCAAGAGCTGTGCTCTGAAGCTACAAGACATTACTGAAATGAAAGAAGATCTAAAATGGACAGATATGCCATATTCATGCACACCAAACATACACCATGAAAGACTATATTCTGGGCTATAAAACAAGTCTCAATTAATTTATAAGGATTCAAGTACTACAAAATATGTTCTCTGATCACAATGGAATTAAAATAGAAGTCAATAATACAGAGATCTCTGGAAAATCCCCAAATCTCAATAATCAAATGCATAGATTTTCCAGACTGCTTCCTTCAGAAGTTCAGATTGACACTGAAGACATTTCTTTCTTTTCACAGCCAGTTGATTCACATGGGAAATGATCATAGACATATTAGTGCCATATTCTAACCAACTGCACTAACCTGGCACCACCCTGAGACTGGGGTATGCTAGGAGCAACTGCAGATGGCTGTTATATATTTGAATATTGTACTGAAACAGAGCATACTTAAAATTCATGAAATTATCCTCATTTGTGCTTTCCTTCCCTCACAGTCTGAAATACTGATGAAAAATCTGGTAACAAGACTGTGGGTGTAGTTGACAAAACAGAAAAT
>NW_007727842.1:226940-232847 GCF_000696425.1 Galeopterus variegatus | reverse complement strand
AGAAGGGCAAGTGAGGGCGAGAGAAAGTAAGAGAGAGAGGAAGGCAGCCAAACTCATCCTTTTATCAGGAACCTACTCCTACGATAATGGTATTCATTCATGAGGGCAGAGTCCTTCCTCATGACCCATTCACCTGCCCGAGGTCCCACCTCTCAACTCTACCACACTGGGATCAAGCCTCCCACACATGAACTTTGGAGGACACATTCAAACCAAAGCAACCCTGAATGCTTTCCTCTACTCTCACTGATTTTAAATGTCTTTTTCATCCTATTATTCTAATAAAACAAAATTTATTTCCTAATAGAAAAATTTCCAACATCCAGATTAGTACTAAGTGTATCTCTTTCAAGGACTTGTAAAAATACGAATTTCTCTTTAACAGACCTTTGAGAGGTCTATTGGGATTATAAATCATTTTTAATATTAAAAAGTATTTTTTGACCCTTGAAAAGATTTTGTTAGTCCTCCCTATAATTATTTATTTTGCTTGTCAGTTATGCTTATTTATACTTATATTAAATATACTTATATTTCAGATCCCACAACTTATTCGATAACACCAATTTCGTCAGTTATGCTTATTTATACTTATATTAAATATACTTATATTTCAGATCCCACAACTTATTCTGACTTCTCCAATTTCAGTGTTATCTCTATATAAAACATATAATGGCAGCATGTTAGCTAATTTTTCAAGGCAATACACAGTTTCACCACATGATGGTGCCAGTGAAGTGAGAAGCCATGTGCTGCTAGTATTTGACATTAAGCTCAGTTTTTAAATATAAAAACCAACAGAATGTAATTAAAGGTGTTAAAAAATAAGAATTAAGAAAAGAACAGTCATAAAGAATTATAGTTTAAAGTATCTTAAAAACGTAAGGATTGAAAAGATCAAATATAAGAAGGGTAAGAGTAATTGACTCATAAAAGCTAAAAAAGATAAAAGATGAGCTTTTGTATTCATAAAGAAGTATGTGGGACAGATGTCAGAGATTTTCCACAGGAAGGAAGAAACCAAAGGAAATGAATTAAATGAGAGCAGGTGACTTAAAAAAAAAATGAGGCCAGCTGTACAGCGATGTAGTTCCAGGGTCAAATGGATGTGTTCCAGTAAGATTCCACTGTAAGTGCAAATAGATTAGCAAAAGTCAACGACTAAAATGTTTTAGGGAACCTTTTAATAGGCATCCTTCCTACTTCCTTTTCTGACCAGGATAAGCATTATTATTTACTTTTTCCTGCAAAGATAAACCAACCATGGAAGGAAGAAGCATTGCTTTTCAGAAATTATTGAAGCAAATTCTTACACTTTCTGTTATTACAGTGATTCTCAAAGTTTGATCCCGGGACCAGCCGCATAAACATCACCTGAAATTGTTAGACATGCAAATTCTTTGGCCCCATGCCAGAGACTCGGGGAATGGGGCCCTCCAGGTGTTTTGAATGCACCCAAAAGTTTGAGATCCACTGTGTTACTTAAGAAATAAAAAAGTATCAAATCATTATTAATAATACAAAGATATTGGAAATTATAGTCTAATACTAAAAGAATACTAAATAAATAGTGGAATTTTATTAAGGCATTTAAACATGATTCCATTCAGTAGTTATTAATAATGGAAAATACCTATAATATAATGGAAAGGTCAGAATATAAAATTGATCTCAGTTATATAAAAACAGTTCTAGAAAAAGATTAGAAGGAAACAAGCAAAACTAATTAACAGTGGTTGCTTTGGAGTGATGAGATTATATGCACTCCTCTACCCACTTGTTTATATTACAGATGCTCTTTTCAAATTTTCTACAATAAATCATTGTACTCTTATAAAAAGTAAAATAAGTCTTATTGATATAATGTTAAGGAAGAAGAGAGAGAGAGACTTTCCATAGTCCTATTTAGAGATCACATTCTTGCCCATTTTTTCTAAGTACATGGTTGCTAGGAAAAAATTGACGCAAGTGACAGGCCAAAGCATAAAAAAACCCCACACACTCATCATGTTGCTTATTGGAGAGAGAAGGCACAGAAAGACCATTCTGGCACAGTATCAACTATTCGGTGTTGGAATAAAAATTTGACAGAGAAAATAATCTTATGACAGACACTAACCACATGCTTTGCTCTTTCAAGTATCATTAGTTAGTGAAAATATTGAGTATTTTAAGTTAATGTTAAGGAAAATATCTTGAAATTTAGAAAAGAATATGCTTACATACGTTACTTCTAAGAAAGATTCTGATTTTATACCTGTGTCATTTGAATTAATGACCTGACAAATCAAGTAGGCAAAAACAAAACAAAACAAAATTCATAAGACTGTAATTTAAAAGATTAATATCTACCTACCTACCTATGTTTATGTATATCTTGAATGCTAGGCCCTGAATATGATTGTTTCTTTTTGACAAGGATCTATAGAATATGTACTAAAATTGATCATACATTAGGCTAGTACAAACTCAGTGAATGTTTTAAAAATCTAAAACTTCACAGACCATATTTTCTAAAAATAATAAACTGTAATCAAAATTTAAAAGAAAACAAGGGGGGAAAAGGAAGCATTTGGAAATTTGGAGGGAAAATTATCCCAAGTATCTTAGGACAAAAAGGAAATCAAAACTACAATGATTGATCCTTTAGGAAAGGAGAATATAAAGTAATAAAACCAATGGGATGCATGCAAAGATGAACTCAAAAACAAATTCATTATTTAAACATTTTTGTTATTTAAAAAGAAAGCCTAAATAAACTAAGCATTTAACTCAAAGAGAGAACAACAACAACAAAAAAATTATTTAAACATTTTTGTTATTTAAAAAGAAAGCCTAAATAAACTAAGCATTTAACTCAAATAGAAAGAGAACAACAACAACAACAAAATTGTGAGAAAAGAAATAAGAAAGATAGCAAAAATTAATGAAATATGAAATTAAAGCCATTAGAGTTATGAGTGGACTAAGAGTAGTTTAGAGGATAAATAATACAAAAATGCCCTGGAAAATTTTAATTAGGAAACACACTAATAACTAAATACATTAGAAATGAGAAAGGAGATAGAAACATTTGGAAATAATTTTCTTTAATTATAAAAGAAGACTTCCATTTCCAGTAGTATGGCAGGCTAGATTATTCAGATCAACCCTCCCAACTGGAGGAAAGAACAATGATGGTTAGCACAAATTCTTTAAACAATAAAGATATAATGGATAGTAAGGAATTTCCAGGACAAAATCTAAATTAAGAAGCAACCCCAGAAAAGTTAGCAGAGCACTAAACTGCTTTTGCCCTAAAAGCATTTGTTAATCCAGGCAAACTTTGGCTTTAGTGGCCTTGTAGAGCTTGGACACCAAAAATCAAAGTGCAGGGTCTTCCACCCAAGGTAAAGGTCTAAAAAAAGACCCATCTCCCATAAAGCCAAGATACCAAAGGGATATTCCCTCAGGATAAGGATAAACCAGAAGTGAACCTGCTACATTTTTGCAAGGAAAGTTGCCTTAGCTGTAAGCAGAGCAGGAGTGGGAAATAAAAACCGTGCCTGAAAGTTGTACCCATGTGAACCTTTCAGGAGCTTGCACACCATATTTACAACACAAAAGTGGTCAATAAAACTTTAAGCTATGAGTTTAAGGTGTTAATGAACTGATAGTGGTTTTATTCACCAGGCAGAGGCAAATCCATCTTGACTTTAGGCCTCTGAGAATCCTCAGAAATGATTTTCTAAGAGAAAACAAAAAGCAGCTCATCCTCAAAAGTAATCAAGCACCACAGGACACAAGTCACCATGAACAAGAACTGGCAGAAACAACAAATGGCAGAACCAAATCTACAATTAGTTTATACTGGAATATTTCAGTTATGGGTAATAAAATTACTGTGCTTTTACAAATGAAAAACAAACTTAAAATATCTTCAGGGAATGGGAAATTATAAAAAATAAACTAGCATATTTGTAAGAAAACTAAACAATATTTAGAAATGGAAAACATGATGAAAATAACAAAACTTGATGGATAGATTCAAAAATATAAGAAACAGTTGAAAAGAGAATGCATTTGAAGATGGGTAGGAAGAAATTATTCGGGATGCATAGATACAAAGAGGAAAAAAATATAAGAATTTATGTAATATGGAGCTTAGAGTAAGAAGATCTATCATACACCTAATAAGAGTTCCAGTTGAAGAGGAGAAAGACAGATATGGGACAGAGATAATAGCTGAGAATTTTCTAGAACCAATTAAAGGCACCCAAAATAAATATACACCTGTGCACATACTGTAACAGCAGAAAAGCAAGGACTTAAGAAGATTTTTTAAAAGTCAGAGTAAAAAAAAAAAAAGACTGGTTATTTCCAAAGGAGACTCAGTTAGACTGACAGCAAACAATGGAAGCCAGGAGGTAGTGAAATATCTTTAATGTGTTAAAAGAAAAAAAAAACTGCCAATCTAAAATCCTATGTCCAATAAAATTGTTTTTCAAGAATGGGGATAAAGTAGAGACGTTTTCAGACAAAAAATGAAGAGAGGTTACCACCAGCCAAATTCCCCAAAAGGAGTGATAAAAGATGTAATTTGAACTGAAGAAAAGTGATTTGAAAGGGAGGGTCTGATATTCAAAAGGAAATAAAGGGCAAAGGAAAGGCTAAATGTATAAATGAATATGAGCAGACATTGAGTATTTAAAGCAAAAATAATCATACACAAAAATCAACTCAAAATGGGTGAAAGACGCAAATGTAAGAAAAGAAACAAACTCCTAGAAGAGAAAATAGGGAAAAGTGTCCTGGATATTGGTCTTGACAATGATGTTTTTAATATACCAAAAGCTCAGACCAAAAAGCAAAAACAAGTAAATGGAACTACATCAAACTCAAAAGCTTCTGCACAAGAAAGGTAACAGTCAACAAAATGAAACACCAACCTTCAGAATGGGAAAAAATATTTTCAAATCATGTATCTGATAAGGGTTTAAAATCCAAAATATATAAAGAACTTATATGATTCAACAGTAGAAAAAAATTAATTTAAAGATGGGCAAAAGACCTGAATAGAAATTTCTCTAAAGATGACATAAAAATGGCCAACAGGTATATGAAAATGCACTCAACATCATTAATCATCAGAGAAATGCAAATCAAACCCACTGTGACAAATTACCTTACACCCATTAGGATGGCTATCATCAAAAAGTTAAAAGATAAATGTTGGTGAGGGTGTGGNGGAATCTAAAAAAAAAGAAAATTAAATATTAGAGATAGAGAACAAAACAGTGGTTTCAGGGTTTGCAGGAGGTGGTGGGTGAGGAGGAAATGGGAAGATATAGGCGAGAGGATATAAAGTAGCAGATATGTAGGATGAACAAGCTCTATAGTTCTAACGTATGATGTAAGGATTATAGGTAATAAAATTGTACTTTATTTGGGATTCATGCTAAATGAGTAGATTTTAGTTCTCTTGCCACAAAAACAAAAAAACTTTGTAACTGTGAGATGACAGATATGTTAATTTGCTTCAGTATAGTAATCTTTTTACTATCTACATGTATCCCATAATATCATGTTATATACCTTAAATATACACAATAAAATTTATTTTAAAAATTAAAACAAAAATAATATTGTCAGGTGGAATTAGAAATAACATAGAATTAAAATCCAAGAATGTAACTAAGTGTAATTTGGGAATAGGAAGTAAATGGACTTGAAGTGTAAAGGTCCTTGTAGTAAATGTGTTGATTAACTTTAGGCTTTAATAAGTTAAGTGTTCATATTGTAATTTCTATGTCAAACACTGAAAGAAAAGAAATGGGGGAAAGTGAGGAGATAAAAATTGGTAAAATAGATCCAATGAACCCCAAAGAAGACCTAAAGTATGGAAAAAGAAATAGGAAAAAAAAA
>NW_007727842.1:223666-226912 GCF_000696425.1 Galeopterus variegatus | reverse complement strand
AATAGATCCAATGAACCCCAAAGAAGACCTAAAGTATGGAAAAAGAAATAGGAAAAAAAAAATACAAAGCACAAAATAAAATGGTAGGTTATAATGGTTTTTCATAGATAATCCATTATCTATTAGCGATTACATTTAATGTGAACAGATCAAATGGTCTGGTTAAAATACAGAGATTGTCAGACTGGATTTTAAAAAATCAAACGATATGAAGTTTACAAGAGACACATCTAAAGCTTAAGGGTACAAAAACATTGAAAGTTGGAAAATTGGCAAATTCAAATAAGATGTGTGAATTGATCAATAGTATTGTATTAATGTTAATTTCCTGGTTTTGATTATAGTACAATAATTATGTAAAATGTTATAATTAGGGTAAGCCACTAGTGAACGGTATATTGGAACTCTACCGTTTTTGCAGCTTTTCTATCAGTTTAATACTATTTCAGAATAAAGTTGAACACATGCAAGCCTTATGATGCAGTAATGGTGCTCCTACCTACATACCATAGGGAAATGCATGCACATGTGTGCTTAGAGAAACAGAATGTTCATAGAAGGTTATGCCCTAAAATATGAAGAAATTAATGCCCATTAATAGTAGAATAAATAAATAAATAAACTGTGATGTTTTCATACAATTGAATACTATGGAGCAATGAAAATAAATCAACTACTTATACTGCTACATTAATCACAAAAGTATAATATTCAGTAAAATAATCCAGACATAAATAAAATAGTTTATGGCATGTGATTTCATTTATATAAAGCCCCAAAACAAGCAGATTAAACTATAATGTTTAGAGATACATACTTGGGTGAAGAAAATATTTTAGAAAATACAGTTGAAAACTGATTATTTAAAAAGGCAGTATTATGATTACCTTTAGTCGTTAGAAGGAGTTGTGTTTGGAAAGAGGAATAAGGGAGGCCTCTGAAATGCTGACTGCATTCTATTTCCTGACGTAAGTAGTGCTTATATGGTTGGTTATATCACTTTTAATAATTTACTAATCTGTACACATATATTTCATGTACTTTTCTGTATGCATATCATATTTCACAATAAAAAGGTTTTTTTGGGATTTTTTTTTGGTATTCAAGGGTATTTCAAAAAGTTCATGGAAAAATAAAATTAAAAGATAATACAAATCTTTCCATGAACTTTTTAAGTATCTCGTATAGAGCATATTCTCTGACCAGAAGTCAGTTAAGCTGAGAGGTCAATAACAAAGCAATAATACAAAATTCCATATATTTGCAAATGATCCCTGGATAAAAGAAGTAATAATGAAAATTAGAGTATATTTTGAACTGAGTGATAATGAAAATACTACATAACAAACTAGTGGGATGCAGCAGGTAAACTTTATACATAAGGAAATTTACTGCCTTAAATGCTCAATATAAGAAATGAAAAAAGACTGAAAATTAATGAGTCATGCAGCCATCTCAAGAAATTTGAAAAATACTGTCAAAATAAATCCACAGAAAGTAGAAGGAAAGAAACAATAAGGTAATAAGCAAAAATAAATGAAATATAAAACAAACATAGACTAAAAAGGAACAACAAAGACAAAAGTTGGATCTTAGAATAATAAAATTCATCAACCTCTGGTGAGAATGATCAAGAGCAAAGATATACAGCTCAAATTATCAATACAAAGAATTAAAATAGAGTATAAGAGAGGTTAAAGACATTATGTATAATAAGAAAATATGAAAATTTTATGTGAATGCATTTGAAAATTTATATGAAATGGACAAATGCTTAGAAAATATATGTAACTAACCACAAGTGACAGAAGAAGAAACAGAAAATTCAAATAGTCCTTTAACTGTTTAAGAAATTGAACCAAAAGTCGTAAATATTCCTGTAGAAAAAATTTTTAGACCCAGATGTTTTCACCAATGAGCTCTACTAAACAATCAAGAAAAAATAAAATTCAATTTTATACAAACATTTCTAGAGAATAGAAAAGAGGGAAGACTCCCTTTACTAATTTTATTAGGCTATTATAACTTGGATACCAAAACCTCAAAGACTATCAAGAAAGGAATTTACAGCCAAGTCTGAAATGTGAATTTTGGTGCATAAATTCTAATTAAAATACTAACATATCAAATACAGCAATGTACAAAAAGTATAGCAATTCAAGACTCAGTTGGGGTCCTCTCAGAATGCAAATTTGGTTTTAATTAGAAAATCAGTGAATGTGATTCACATTAACTAACTATAGGAAAAATACTAAAAGCTAACATCAACCTTATGGCTTAATCCGGAAATACAAAGATCTTTTAATGTTGACTATTAGTTTATACTAAAAGCCAACATCAACCTTATGGCTTAATCCGGAAATACAAAGATCTTTTAATGTTGACTATTAGTTTAAGATACACAAACTTATGTTAAAAAAGCATCTTATTTCTTATTCACTAAATTTTTAAAAAACTAATCAAGAATGGGTGGTAAATTTTATCAAATGCCTTTCTTTTCATCTGACCAGATAGTCACATGGTTTTTCTTCAATCATCTATTTGATTTAATGTATTACATTTATAAGGTATAAATGTTGAAAAGGAAGACCAAACTATTTATTGATTGTCTAGCAAGAAAATTAATTATAAGGCTATTAGAACTAATAAGAGAGTGTTTCAGAGACTCTCGAGAGACCCTTTGGCATCACCATGTTATTCCTTTTTTCTTTCTTACATGGGGTTAATAAACTGTGACATTATTCTTAATTAAGTCACACCTAAGTTTATGTGTCCCTTCACAGAAAATAAATTATACATAATGCAACATGAGAGGACCATTTAATGCTTGAAAAATCCTGTTCAGTGATTGTGTTTATCAAGAAATGCTTCCTGCTGTTTAATACTTATAGGAAAGGGTACAAAAGATAGCTCTAATGAGGTAGAGTTGCTTTTGGAAATCACCACTGAACATGTCTCAGTTGTAGAAGTATTAAGACTGGAGGATACCTTGAGCACACAGTTTCTGACCCAGAGAAGGTAATAATAGGGGTCATGGCAACCCACTTTGTGAAGAGTAGGGCAGTGGTCTCGCCATGACATTTGAAGAAACCTTTTTGGGGCCGGCCTGGCGGCGCACTTCTTTGGGGCCGGCCTGGTGGCGCACTTGGTAGAGTGCAGCGCTTGGGAGCACAGTGGCGCTCCCACCGAGGGTTCGGATTCCATATAGAGACCGGTCCGCTCACTGGTTGAGCGCGGTGCGGGCGC
>NW_007727842.1:220150-222132 GCF_000696425.1 Galeopterus variegatus | reverse complement strand
TCAAATTTCCTAGTAATGTGTGATTCCTAGATCTACATCTACATATATCTTTATTTATTTATTTAGAGATTGGAAGGAAATACACAACATTGTTAGCAGTAGCTATCTCCCAGTTTCGTAATATTTTACTTAAATAGACAAAGAGCACTTTTTTATTTTTATGAACAAAAAACTTAACATTTTAAAATATTAAATATTTTAAAATTGGAATTATTCCATGTAGTTTTTCCTATCACAATGGATTAAAATTAGAAATCATAACAAATGAAACTCTGGAAACTATACAAACACATGGAAATTTAAAAACATTCTACTTAATGACATGGGTTCAAGAAGAAATTAAACAGGAAATCAAAAAATTTCTTGAAACTAATGAAAATAATGATACATCATACCAAAACCTGTGGGATACTGCAAAAGCAGTACTAAGGGGGGAATTTATTGCATTAAATGCTTACTTCAGAAAAATGGAAAGACAGCAAATAAACAACCTAACACTTNATATTAGAAATGAAAAAGGTGATATTACAACTGATACCTCAGAGTTACAAGGAATCATTAGCGACTACTATAAACTATACGCCAACAAATTTGAAAATCTGGAGGAAATGGATACATTTCTGGATGCATACAAGCTACCAAAACTGAGCCAAGATGATATAGAAAATCTGAACAGAGCAATAACAATAAAAGAGATTGAAGCTGTTATTACAAGGCTCCCATCAAAGAAAAGCCCAGGACCAGACAGGTTCACTGAAGAATTCTACCAAACCTTCAAAGAGGAATTGATACCAATTCTCTACAAACTATTCCAAAAGATTGAAACAGAGGCCATTCTCCCAAACTCATTCTGTGAGGCAAACGTCACCCTGATACCAAAACCAGGCAAAGATACATCGAATTAGAAAACTACAGGCCAATATCCTTATGAATATAGATGCAAAAATCCTCAGTAAAATACTAGTTAACAGAATACAGCAACACATACACAAAATTATACACCCCGATGAAATGGGATTCATCCCAGGGATGCAAGTTTGGTTCAACATATGCAAATCAATAAATGTGATACACCACATCAATAAAAGCAAAGACAAAAACCATATGATCATCTCTATAGATGCTGAAAAAGCATTTGACAAAATTCAACATTTGTTCATGATAAAGACTCTCTACAAGTTAGGTATAGATGGAAAGTATCTCAACACAATTGAAGCCATATATGATAAGCCCACTGCCAATATCATCCCAAAAAACTGACAGCTTTTCCTTTGAGAACAGGAACTAGAAAAAGGTGCCCACTCTCACCACTCCTATTCAACATAGTGTTGGAAGTATTAGCCAGAGCAATCAGAAGAGAAGGAAATAAAGGGCATCCAGATTGGAAAAGATGATGTCTACAAAAAAAACTCTTAGAGTTGATAAATGATTTCAGCAAAGTTGCAGGATACAAAATCAACACACAAAAATCAGTAGCATTTCTATACTCTGACAGTGAACATGCAGAAAAAGAAATCAAGAAAGCTAGCCCATTTACAATAGCAACCAAAAAAGTAAAATACTTAGGAATAAAGTTAACCAAGGATGTGAAAAATCTCTACGAAGAGAACTACAAACCACTGTTGGGAGAAATTAAAGAGGACACAAGAAGATGGAAAGATATCCCATGCTCTTGGATCAGAAGAATTAACATTGTGAAAATGTCTATATTACCCAAAGTGATCTATAGATTCAATGCAATCCCCATCAAAATTCCAATGACAGTTTTCTCAGAAATGGAAAAAACTATCCAGACATTTATATGGAATTAACAAAAGACCACGCATAGCCAAAGCAATCCTGAGCAAAAAAAAAAAATATAGCTGGAGGCTTAATACTACCTGACTTTAAATTATACTACAAAGCTATAATAACCAAAACTGCATGGTACTGGCATAAAAGCAGGCACACGGATCAATGGAATAGAATAGAGAACCCAGAAG
>NW_007727842.1:210914-219334 GCF_000696425.1 Galeopterus variegatus | reverse complement strand
ACAACATTGGGGAAACACTCCAGGAAGTAGGAGTGGGTACAGCCTTCATGAATATGACCTCAAAAGCACAGGCAACTAAAGTAAAACTAAACAAATGTGATTATATCAAACTAAAAAGTTTCTGCACAGTGAAAGAAACAATCAACAGAGTGAAAAGACAACCAACAGAGTGGGACAAAATAATTGCAAAATATACATCTGACAAAGGATTAATGTCCAGAATATACAAGAAACTCAAATAACTTTACAGCAAAAAACCAAATAACCCAATTAAAAAATGGGCAAAGGAGCTGAATAGGCATTTCTCAAAGGAAGATATACGAATGGCCAACAGACACATGAAAAAATGCTCAACATCACTCAGCATTTAGGAAATGCAAATCAAAACCACTTTTAGATATCATCATCTCACTCCAATCAGGATGGCTAATATCCAAAAGACTGAGAATGATAAATCCCAGCAAGGTTGCAGAGAAAAAGGAACCCTCCTACATGGTGTTGGGACTATAAAATGGTGCAGCCTTTGTGGAAAATAGTATGGAGGTTCCTCCAACAATTACAGAGAGATCTACCATATGACCCAGCTATTCCACTGCTGGGAATATACCCAGAGGAATGGAAATCATCATGCTGAAGGGATACCTGTACTCCCATATTTATGGCAGCACTATTTACAATAACCAAGAGTTGGAACCAACCCAAATGTCCATCATCAAATGAGTGGATACAGAAAATGTGGTATATCTACACAATGGAATACTACTCTGCTATAAAAAAGAATGAAATACTGCCATTCACTGCAACATGAATGGACTTAAAGGAAATTATATTAAGTGAAACAAGTCAGGCACAGAAAGAGAAATGCCACATGTTCTCACTTATTTGTGGGAGCTAAAAATAAATAAATAAATAAATAAATACACAAACGAGTAAAAGGTAGTGGGAGAAGAACACAACAATTCCCTGAACTTGTTAAGACAAGTGAACAGATAATGCCACATGTTCTCACTTATTTGTGGGAGCTAAAAATAAATAAATAAATAAATACACAAACGAGTAAAAGGTAGTGGGAGAAGAACACAACAATTCCCTGAACTTGTTAAGACAAGTGAACAGATATGGTATAGTGGCAGGGGGAGGGGAGAGAGGGACGGGGGAAAAAGGAACAGGTAAAGGGACATGAAAATCAACTACAATGTATATTGAGAAGTTAAAATTTAAAAAACATATATATTTAATATTTTTAATGGTCTCAACAAGACAACATAGTTTTGTTTCTCACTGCCCCTCTGTGCTTAGGACAACTATAAACCTTGAACACAATGCATGACACAACCAAAGAAAAACTGTGAAAGTATTACAAGGAAGGTGAACTGATTTGGGACCCCAGGACTGAAGGATGTCTAACCCACTTTGTTGTAAGTCATAGAAGTCTTTGTTTCCTTTTGTTTTGGCAGCTGGCTGGTAAGGGGATCCGAACCCTTGACGTTGGTGTTCTAACCAGCTGACCTAACCAGCCAGCCTGGAAGTGTTTGTTTCTATTGAGCTCCAGTAGTAGGTAAACGACTTTATTCCAAAGAATTTTTAAGCAGAAAATAGAACCTAAGTTAGGGTTGCCAGGTTGCAATATTTGGGACATATTTATACTAAAAATGTATTTGTTATCTGAAACTTGTTTAACTAGGCATCCTCTGCTTTATCTGGCAACCTAATCTAAACCTAAATACATTTTAAATTTCTAGACTTTGATGGTAACATTACCACAATTATTATTTTAGGAAAGTGGTTCTTAACCTTGACCACAGATTATAATCAACTGGGGAGCTAGAATCTCAGGAGTGGGACCTGGGCATCAATACGTTTTAAAGCAAACTTCTCTATCCCCATCGTGATCCTAATGTGCAGTCAAAGCTTTGAAAAACTGACCAATGTTTTCAGCTGCTCAAATATTCTTTATTTTACACAAAGCTCTATAAAATGAATACTACAAATTTCCAAAATAACTACCGTAATCTAATGTAATGTCTTTAATGCCATTGTCTTGGCAGTAATATATTGTATGCGAAATATGTCCGACATGACCACATCATTTTACAAACAGCTTATTTATTTATTTATTTGCTACATTTCTCTGGAAATGTTCGAGCTTTCTCTCCTCTCATTCAGGAGAAAAATTGCTAAAGGGTATGTTATAAAAGCAAGCAAAAGCTCTTCCCTACACTGAGATGGGAAGCAATACAATATATTTTTTAAATCATATTTGGTTACAGATTCTAATTTCAAAGTAGAAAGAAAAATTTTTAAGAAGATTATATAAAAGTATGAGTAGTTGCCCTGAAGCATAATTCAATATTTATCAAATTCATTGTGTATTTTTGCTGAACTTGGAAAGAGTAGCTTTGGTCTCAGATGAGTAATATTCAACTGTCTGTGATAAATATTCTTAGTCCTCTTTATACCATATTCAAATATGCTTATTTTGTTTCTTTTTAACTTCACAAGAAAGGGAGACAAGACTGAACTGCTGAATGTTTCTTTTTTGATCTTATGCATTATTTCAGCTTGTCAGAATAAATGAGAAATGTCTGTTTATTTCATTAAAAGAACCCCATTGGCAGTGTTAGCCTGTTTTCCTACTGATAGTACAGGCAACTGCACTTATAAAAGGATCAAAAGTTGTGAGTTCAATTGCTCCTACATTTTCTAGTCTGCTGTGACAGTTCTTAAGAATATTGGCCACTTTTTTGAAAATGGCTTATTATAAGCCTTAAAATAACCACTTTCTATCTGATATCCTAAACCATTATTTTCTTCCTAGGGATAGCTGATAAAGTATCTCCAAAATATCTCATTATTATTGATTGATTCAAATTGATGATTTGAAAAAGAACTTACCTTAAAGCCAGTTGTCTCATGGAGAAAGTCTGCTGGCCACCCCGACATGGGCACTCAGGCCACTTCATGGTGATGACTGCACCACACTCTCTATCCAGTTAGCTTCTGGCCTAGCTGGCTCACGACTTGATTTCTAATCTCTCAGAAAAAGACTCATGTTAAGCATACTCATGGAGACTGATGTATATGATCAGATGCCAATAGCATATACTTGTCAGTGATTCTCTCTACAGGCAAATTTCCATTTTTAATCAGAAGAGTAAGATGATATTAATGGCTAGTGTCATCAATCTATAATACCTGATACACCAGCTCCATTTTAGGGTTTGTCTTCTACATTGCTGATCACCAGTTCTGACTGATATACACCTTTTTAACATATGAGTAAACATTCACTTAGGTCACAGTCAAGTGTTGTTGGGCAAGGGTGTATTTCTTTATCCCCATGGTGATCTTCATAAGCTTTAATAGTTTACTGCAGAGTTTAATTATATTTTTCTCTTTCCATATTCTGAGGAGGAACATCTCATCTCTAGAACAAAAGCTACATGAGATCAGAAATCTCGCCTCATTCACCACTACCCCCCCGAGTCTAGAACAGTGCGTGTAACATAGTAATAAGCACCAAAAAAAGAAAAAAAAAAAAAGAGGAAAAGGCAATTGAATAAAAGAACAAATGAATGTTGTCCTCAGGTATTCCTTATTCCTATACTACACAACTGTTACTAGGAAAACAACATACACTAAATACCCATTGAGTATTCCCCCTTGAAGGAGCTCAAAGGAAATAGCTCACACAGCACTTGCCTTTGGCCCTCCGATTTAAAATAGACATCCCCCCTCACACTTTATTATTCTCTCTTATCTTTCTTTTCCTTCAGCACTTACCGCAATTAGTAGTTTGCAGTTTATTTGTGTTTATTTATTTAAGGTCTGAATCATATGCTCTGGGAAGGCAGGGACTATGTTTTATATATAACCTATATCTATAGCCTACTTTTATGCTGTGGGCTCCATGATATTAATAAAAATTTCCTTGAGTTTTATGATCCAGATCTGTCTTGCAACCACAGGAGGAAAAAATAATGATGTGGGAACTTTGAATGATGAGCCATTTTGGAGGCAGGCAGCCATCCTGACAGCCTGAAATCACAAGCTATGGGAAAATGCTAATCACAGGCGGACTAGGGATCACTGGGGTCCCCCAGGTTAGTGATAGGAGGAAAAGGCAAGGAAACAATTTAGTTCATGTTCATTCTGTAAATTTGAAAGTTAAGATTAATTTATTATATTTTTATAGAAATCTAGTCACATAATAGTAACTGTATTCCTAAAAGTTATTCATCTCAGCTTATAATTAACAGTGCACTTTGCCTTGGCTATTGAATTTTATATATTTAAATGCTAATCACATCTGCTGGTTTTACATTTTTTATTGTGTGTTATGATAGCTAGTTCACAGGAAAAAATCAGCTACTTAAAAGTAGTTAAGTAAAGTGTAAAATAGTGATGAAAATTATAATGTAAATAGAACAACACTGTAAATGTTAACAGTGAACAGGGAATCCAATGCAAATATCAAATGTGAAGCTGTATTTGCTAGAACACGTGAATCTTGATGAATATGTGAAAATTGGATTTTATCAGACCAGCAATCAATTTTCCTCTAGTTTATATTGCATTGTCTGTTACAAAACTTTGTTAAAGAATGGCAAGAAGCCACAGAAGCTTTTGCATTGCTTTCAAAGTACTGTGACCTTTCTGATAAACCAATTTTTTTCCTGAACATGCACAAAATAATGGGTTCTAATATGAAATTGATAAATTTTGTTGTTTAAAGGTAGAGAATAGGCCAAAACTAAAGAAACATTATTCAAAGTTCTTCACCAAAAACACCAATATAGAAGTCACACTATCACTAAGAAGTTTAGAAAAACAGCTATAAGGTTAATGACAATTACCAAGCTCAGAAAGAAACTTTAATTAGCTACTGAGAATATTGTAATCCAGTGGACTGTTGTACTTCATATAATATTAATGATACACTGCATAAAAGAGCAATATCTATCAGGAGTGCGTGCTAGCAGATATTGGCTTACACTTGGGAAGAATCAAAGGTGTGCAGGGTATCAATCAGCGCCTGGCAGAAATGTGCAGAAATATATGAAAATGAAGTGCTCAGTGACTTGTTGGCTAGTTTATTGCTTCAGTCCCATGCCAGCAGAGACTTACCATGTAGTTAGCAATAATTCTGTGAGCCATGATGTAAGCTAGAAAGACACTGACATCACCAGTAATGTGTTCAATGGGTATTCACTTACTGGGACAGAAATTGCTGTCCCATTACTCATTGCTTTATTCCCACGAAATAGTTGGTGAAAGTAGTTAATCCATTCAAACTGTGGCCACCAAATGTTTCTCTCTTAAGCATGCCTTGTGAAGAAATTGGCAGCAAATATAAGCCTTCTTTTCCACACAGAAGTAAACTGTTTATTGAGGTAAGAAGTGTTTCTGAAACCAGGGATGAGACAGAAGCATTTCTTCATGACACCACCAATGCTAATAATAATTTTTTTAAAAAAGATTTTTCATGTGGCATATTTCAGTGACATATTCTACTTTTTAGTAGCCTCAGTCTATCATGTCAGAGTATAACTTTTATCTTTTTAAATGTGGCAATCATGATTTCTTAAGAAGATCAAACTGGTATAAATATCTTAACAAGTTTGATTTTAACACTTCATTTTTTCGTTCATCAGAGAAATCAGTAACAATATAGGACATATTTATACATCATATCCCCCCAAAATAAGATAAATAAAAAGAAATGAATCCAAATGCTGTTCCCAAACCTAGAGAAACTTTCCAGAGTCAAAGGAAATCAAAGCAGGATTCCACTTATTTCAGGTTGACACAGAGGACATTCCAGGTATTAAGTACAATGTTTTTTATCCTGGTTCCTGACTTACTGGTGAAAAAGAAATCAGACCGTACTTTCTGGGTACATGTTTGAACCATAAATTGAGAATTATCAGACAGAGGTCCTGAACAATTTTGCCAATCCTGATGACCAATAATTCTGATTAGGACTTCCCATTTCAACATTTTCAAATCACTTTCTGTCTCAACTCTGCTCCTGTTATCACATCCCCTTCTCTGGCTCTTACTCTCCTGCCTCTCCTTTTTGTTTACAAAGACCCTTGAGATTCCATTGGGTCCATCTGGATAAGCTCTTCATCTCAAGATCTTTAACTTAGTCACATTTGCAAAGTCCCTTTTTGCCATGTAAGGTAAACATATTCCGGATTCTAGGAATTAGGATGTGCTTGGCAACACTGGTGAAGTAAAGACCCACAACTAGAACTATCCCTGTGAATTTCAGCATGTCAAAGATAGAGATCCTAAAAGCTTTCAGTGGCATAAAACAGAACAGGCCAATAAAAAAGATTAATAATCAGACTGGCATTAGTTTCTCTGTAGCAATCCTAGGTAACAAGGAAAAACTCTATGAGTGCCTTCAAAGGAACATCTCATCTCTAGAGGGAGATTATTTGCAACCTGGAATACTTAAGCTGGAGTGCTCAGACTATCCATCAAGAGGTAGAACATTTGTTTCCACCTTTATTTTTTTTCTTTTCAGGAAATAACTTTTAGCTGAACTCCAACAAAAAGAGGAAGCACACCAACAAAGAGGATAATATGGAATCCAGGAAACCTAAGAGAGCAGTGAAGGGAAGTCCTGAGAAAGAAGCTATTCAGGTCTAGAGAGCAACCTATTAGATTGGAGGAAGAGGGAGACAGCTCCAGGAAGGAAGGCTCCAGAAAAAAAGGGATTTGGTAGGCAAAATAGTATGATGAAGATTGGGTAAAACTTGAAGATTTGATAAAGGAACCAAAGGGCAGAGTGTATCAGTCAAGGTTCATGGAGCAAAGCAGAACCAGCAGGAGATGTTAGAAGATTGATAGATGGTAGATTGATTAAAAGGAATTGTCCTGTGTGATTGAGGGGGCTGGCTATGTAAGGAAGAGATGATCATGGCCGGCTTGAAACCATGGGCACAGGCTGAAGTTGTTGTCCCAGGTGGAATTTCTTCTCTTAGGAAAACTTCAGCCCTGCTTTTAAGGTCTTCCAATGAATTAAGTCAGGCATACCCATTTAATCTCCCTTATGTAGAATCAGGTGATTAGTGACTTTACATCTTCAAAATTCCTTCACAGCAACACCTAGATTAGTGTTTGAATAAATGAGAACTCCAGTCTAGCTAAGGTGACATATCAAAAATGTCATCACATGCAAACGAAAGGCATACCCATTTAATCTCCCTTATGTAGAATCAGGTGATTAGTGACTTTACATCTTCAAAATCCCTTCACAGCAACACCTAGATTAGTGTTTGAATAAATGAGAACTCCAGTCTAGCTAAGGTGACATATCAAAAATGTCATCACATGCAAATGAAAGAAAAAAAAAAATCAGAAACTACAAGAAAAAAAAGTCTATCATCAGAATGTCATGGTCCAAATACAAAGCAAACTAAAGTTAAAATGTTGTTTTGATTACATGGTACAACACACAAAAGGAGAATCCATGTGAACTTGAAACATTTTCCACTGAGGGGCTCAGCTGTGATATTGAAATCGTAGAGGAGGAAGGATACTCAGAGCTTACCACTTGGCTACGGATGGACACTATTTACAGTTATGATAATGTAAATGCTGTTTATTGGCTTGGAACATTTAGAATCAACCTGTGGGCAAATCACAGAACACTCTACTACATTTAAGGAACCACAGTGTAAATGCCATCAACCTTGACATTATACAAATAGGAGGTTCAGGTGGCATGGTTGGGAGGAGGAGTTGCAGGCCAGGTGTAAACACTTACGTCAGAGAGTGGGCAGCCGTGAGAAGCTGTGTACAGTTGCTGGAACAAGAAACCGAGATTGAAGGTTTGAAGACGTTAAGAAGGCCAGTGAGGGAAATGAGAATCATAAATTACTACACTAGGAGGAGGCGGGAAGTGTGTGTGGAGGCCATTAAAGTTAGCTAAATTCTCTATCACACAGGAAATCAATAAATAAGGTCTAGAGTCAATAAATCAAAAAATAGTAGAAGAATCATCCTATTTAGAGCAGTGGAGGTGGCAACCAAAAGAAAAACAAGTGTTAGCAATGGTTGCCTCGGGGTAGCAAAATTAAGAAAGGGGAGAGCTTTGCTGCTTTGCAATTTTAAGTCTTTCTGTACTACTTGATTGTTAATAAATCAAATGCATGTTACCTTTATAAAAAATTTAAGGGCCGGCCCGGTGGCGCACTGGATAGTGCGCCGCCTGGGAAGCGCGGCTGCGCTCCCGCCCGAGGGTTCGGATCCCACATACAGACCGGCTCCCGCTCACTGGCTGAGTGAGGTGCGGGAGCAACGCCGAGGTTTGCAATCCCGTTGCCGGTCCCTGGTCCGGTACGGGGGCAACACTGAGGGTTGCGATCCGTTGCCGGACACGGAAAAAAAAAAAAAAAAAAGCCAAA
>NW_007727842.1:143200-210904 GCF_000696425.1 Galeopterus variegatus | reverse complement strand
AATTTTAAGTCTTTCTGTACTACTTGATTGTTAATAAATCAAATGCATGTTACCTTTATAAAAAATTTAAGCAATTGTATCTGTAAAAGAAATTAAACATTCCAGACAAAAACAAAGAGTCATGTGGGATATGTAAAAGATGGAAGGAGGAAGAGAGCACTGTAGTAATTAATCATACTATTACAATGGGAATGCAGATTACCACCCAGTCTTCCACCGCCTATGTCTGAAATGAAGCCCCCCAAGATTCGTGTTTGGGGGCCAACGTGGCAGTTCAGCATGGAAACACACACAGCCGGCCTGGTGACTGAGGAGGAATGCTAAAGTACTAGTCAATATATAATGTGATTATAACATAGAATAACTGCCCCCAAACAAAATGAGAGGGCGTATCTCCAATCACTGTCTGCTTCTTGCCCATTCACACCCACAATAAGCAAAATGAAACATTAGCTTGACTGTGGGGTGAGGGAACCTGGGGAAAAGGGACCATTTTGCCAGTGACCCCAATTCTATTTGAGTGTAACTGCACCCTGCAGGTGATTAAGTCTATTGTTGGAACTGTCCCAGGTTTTTTGCAATTTCCTGGTAGCCCTGCTCCGAGGCTAGATGAAATCTTGACTCTTGCCAGAGCCATTCCCAATGAACATTTGCTGAATAATTGCTTGCACACCTGAATGAATGATTAGAGGCTAGCAGAATAAGCATCCAGGAGGAGCTTGTAAATCAGCAGGTCAGCAACTGCAGGAGGGGTGGAGGCTGAAAAGGAGAGGTGGGTACCACAGGGAAAGGGGCGTAACTGGAGGTGCGGACAGCTGGTAGCTGGTTCTCGCAATCTTTTCTCTTCTTCGTATCGTCGTCGTCTTCTTCCTCTTCTTCTTTCTTCTTCCTTTTAACCCTACTTTTTTTTTTTTTTGTCTTTTCTTGTTTTGTTTTGTTCCTGGCCTGAGCTTTCATGGCTCTTTCAGGGTCACCCCTCCTGCTCCACTGTTTCTCTTCTGCATTTGCAATTTATATGCATTTGTCCCTCCTATGAACATAGCTGTAATGCTAATACTTTATTTTACCTTATTTGGATAATATTCCTATCATTTTCCTTTTGGCCTTTCTCCCCCCTACTTTCCGTTTTTTAGAAATTCCTATATTTTTATATATATATTTATAAAATATATATATTTATAAATATATAAATATATAAAATATATATATTTTATAAATATATAAATACATATATAGGAATTCCTAAAATATATATATTAATATATTTTATATATATATATATTTTAGGAATTCCTATATATTATTTATATTTATACATAATAAATATATATAAAGAGGAGGAGGACAAGTTTTATTTTCTCACACAGCTGGCTGTTTCACAATGACAGTGATATATTTTATTGAGCTCCTCTGCAATTGGGAGCTTTTTCTTTCTCCCTTTCTCCATTTGAGCACTCTGAGTGACACTTTTTCAGCCATAATACCAAGCTGTAAGCAGTTATGCAACCTGGAAAGATCTTTCTGTTCTCCTTTAATATTATTTAAAAGCCAAGGAAATGGATACACAATGATAGATAGTTCTTGTCACTTCCATCAGCAACTGCATCAAGGCAGTAGCTCTAAAGAGGGATGAATTCGGGGCCGGCCCAGTGGCGCACTACTACAGTGCGCCGCTTGGGAGTGCGGCAGCGCTCCCGCCGAGGGTTCGGATCCCACATACAGACCGGTTCCCGCTCACTGGCTGAGCGAGGTGCGGGCGCAGCGCCGAGGGTTGCGATCCCATTGCCGGTCCCGGTCCGGTACGGGTGCGACACTGAGGGTTGCGATCCGTTGCTGGACACGAAAAAAGACAAAAAGGAAAAAAAAAGAGGGATGAATTCCATGAGAAACAGAAATGCATAACCTCTTTTTCCCTCTTCCAAACCAAAAGGCAGTGACACTTTTCTTTCCAAGAGCATAAAATAGAGTTAAGATTTTCCCAGGGAGCTTCCTGTTCTCTTTTCCTACAGAGAAAACCAAATATTAAAATGCATAGTCCCTTTAAATGAGGTAAATAACTTGGCTCATGCATAAATAAAGCAAGTCATCACTGTTTAGAAACTAAGAGCTTATGAAACTACAAGTCTAAAAGCTCAAACACAGCTCAGTAATTTTATTATAAAAATTGCGTTCTGACCTGTGGTACAAATTTAAAAGGACTTTAAAGGTGTCTCCAAATTGTGGGGCGGGGGGGACAATGACAGTAATATAGTATAGTTATACAATCTGGTGTAAAACAGAGATCAAATATTATAAGCCTATTATTTACTCCCAGTCTTAAAGTGTTACCTTTGATACTATATTTAACTCAGGACAAATAGAATACTGCCATTAATTTATGAAGTCTTTCCAACAAAACTGTTGGAGGAATCAGGCTTCCCTGAAGGGATGACAACATGACCGAGAAGTGGAAAGATTCCTGGAGACTGGGTTCTAGACACAGATAGCACACTAAGGTGCTGTGAGGCCTGGGACAAGTCACCTAAATGCTCAGGCCTTAGTTTTCTTCATAGGGTTAAGGGGTGGGTACTGGTCTAGATCTTTACCCTTTATCAGTCACAGATACTTTTGAGAATTTAATGAAAGCTATGGACCCATCCATCCCAACCCTTTCAGGGAAAATACACTTTGGTACATACACAGAACATTTTACATGCAGTTTCAGGGTTGGTTGCATACCCTAATGCCACATGGGGACCATCCCAGGGCCTGTGGGCCACATGACCTGCCTGATGCCTCAAGCTCTGTCTGTCCTTTTACGCCCGATGCTGCGCCACCTCAGCTTCAGTGTGAGCCAGGCTGGGCCACATTCCCCACTCTTTTGGAAACCCCTTTATAGCATTATGGTCACAAATATCCTCGATAAAATCTTACTGAATTGAATGTTGACTGGAAATTACACTGAGTGTTTATTGCTTGAAATGGTATATGTCGAGAGTGCTACACTATGGGAGCACCACGGAGGGCAGTGAGGAGGCCACCAGAAAAGGCCATGCCCCAGAGGTTTCTTCAAGGATGAGTTAGAATTTTGCAGGCAGCAGGAGAAGGGCCTCTCAGACAGGCGGCTGTGTAAGAGCGAGCGGTTGTTGGACAGCATGAGTAACGATGACAAGTTTTCCGGTGTGAGTAGCACTTAGGCCTGTGTGGGGGTGTCTAGGAGGAGACAGGAAGGGCCAGACTATGAGGGATCCCGCATGCACTGCAGGTAGGTGGCATTTTATTGGTCTCATTATACATGTCATATATGGTGATAAATCCTTGCTGAAGGATTCTCATCAAAGTAGATCATATATTGATAGTGTAGAAAGATGGCATGGAGGATGGGTTGGAGGTGGGGAGGCTAGAGGCCAGTAAAGAACACTCTTTACACACATCTGTCTTTGTATGTTCTCTTGACAAAAATTTCCACTCACCTGAGACCTGTGCTCACATGCCAATTTTTGATGCTGACAAACATTTTTTGCTTATTGGTGATCAAGGTTTCCTGGGAGGCATCTGACCTCACGTCCATCCATTAGGCCTTGTTTTTAACCCCAGTTTGAAGAAGGTATCACTTATATAAGCTTTTATATCCCACATTTGTACCTGCATATGTTTTATCTAAGAAAACCTAACTGGGAAAAAAAGAGCTTGCAAATATGAATGCAACTTTCAGTCCGCATGAATTTACTCTACAATGGTGAGCCTGGGTGCCATAGATACCACAGGTTGGTTCAAATGTTTTAATCTTCTATTTGATAATGTAATGCCTTAGTCCATTTGTACTGCTATAACAAAATACCCAAGATTTGGTAATTTATAAAGAACAAAAATGTATTGCTTACAGTTCTGGAGGCTGGGAAGTCCAAGATAAGGTTCTGGCAGATTTGGTGTCTGGTGAGGGCCCCGTCTCTCTGCTTCCAAGATCATGCCTTGTTGCTGCCTCCTCCAGAGCAGAGGAAGGCTATGTGATCACATGGCAGAAGGGATGGAAAGGCAATTCTGTATTATAGAACTATGAATATTGTATGCGTATATATATATATATATATATATATATATATATATATATATATATATATATATATATTACCACCAGGATGCTTTACCTTACCTCACCTTATTCATTCTTCCATTCCACAAACACATACTGGGCACCTACCATATGCCAGGCAATGTTCGAGGCATGGAGGATACACTGTTGTGTAAGACAGAAAAGGTTCTTGATCGGGGGTGACAAATGCTAAAGAGAACTCAAGTAGGGGATGTGATGGAGAGTGTCTCGGGGCCACTACTGCTAGCCTCTGGGCAAGGACCCAAGGATGTCATACTCAGGAAGGAGCCATCCATGTGAACAATCGGGAGGAGCTCTGTAGAAAGAGGGGAGGAGTAGCTGGCACAAAGGCATTCAAGTGGGAAGGAACTTGGTGTGTTGGAGGATTTGGGCAGGGATAGGATGAAGCAAGGTGGGAGAGGTAAGCAGGAGCCAGAGCATGCAGGACAGTGGCTCTCAAACCTATCGGACCCACTGCCTTCTTAAAAAAAAAAATTTTTTTTTTCCTTTTTGTCTTTTTCCGTGTCCAGCAACGGATCGCAACCCTCAGTGTCGCCCCTGTACCGGACTGGGACCAGCAATGGGATCGCAACCCTCGGCGTTGCCCCCGCGCCTCGCTCAGCCAGTGAGCGGGAACCGGTCTGTATGTGGGATCCGAACTCTTGGCGGGAGCGCCACCGCGCTTCCCAAGCGGCGCACTATAGCAGTGCGCCACCGGGCCGGCCCTTAAAAAAAATATTTTGAGGTAACCCTCCCGCTGCCCTAAAATGAAATTCCTAGATGATATGTTAATTTCACCTTAACTATTTTTAAATTAAAAAACATTAGGACAAAAGCCATATAATTCCCCTAGGAATCATAAAAGTAATATTAAAACTGAAATTCTAGCCCATAGTTTGTAGACAGCCAATAAATTGATAGACCTCATATGCAATTTTTCTCTTGAGGATAAGAGAGTAAGGCCTCTCTTATGTGGCCTGCATTAATTACTGTTTATTTTGTCATAAGGGTGTTATATAAGACAACCATAATCAATGCGTTGGGAAATAATCTGTGCTTCGTATAGAAGTGCCCTCATCCCTCAATGGGTGGGTATAATTAGTCCCAAATTTTGCTCATAAGTCTGAACTTGTATTATTAATTGACGATTAATTTTTATTAAATGAATAATTTAAAAAAGCAATTTATAGTAAAGCACTTTGTATTTCCACATGTACAACGTCAGGCATGACTCCACTAGAAGGCATAAGGTGCAATCAGATGATTGCCCGTTTAGATAGCATCACTGTGCATGTGAAGTATGTTACAATAGTGACTCAACTATGGCCACTGGCTTCACTAAGAGTGAGGGGTTTTTCTAAAATGGTAACCATTTCTAGATAAAGTTTGGAACAAACCAAAGTACATTCTTTTCAACATTGACACAGTAGTTGCATTCCTGGAAAAGTCCATGTAAGTTGCATGTAATTTATAATATCAAGTAAAGGTCCAGGCTCAGATAATGATCAACAGGCGGAGTGAAGAACCAGCCCACAGGTGAGGGGGGAGAAGAAAGTGAGGATGCTGAAGCACACCAGGTGGGAACTCCTAGACTCCTGAGAGCGTCTCTTCCTTCTTCCTCATATTTCAGGTCGTGGACTGGTTGCTTCCCAGATATTTCCGTGTCAACAGTGATATCCAGCATAAGTGCATGCCCGGCAAGCAGAATGAATGGAAGGCAGTGAGAAGGTCACAGAGAGAGGAATATGGTGACAAGGGTATGAGATCTTTTCATCTCACTCAGCAGCTCCAGGATGTGGGGACAGACCCTCATCTTCCCAAAGCACACCTGATGTCTAGCAGCAGGTGAAAAACAGAGACTCTCTGAACAGCTGGTTGCCCGTTGCCAGCTGTAGGGACTGTGGGCATGGGACATTTGGTATTTCCTGGACTGATATGATACCAGCTGAGTTGTTTACAACAGTAGCTATTTCTTAAAAGAATATGCTTCATATAATGCCTGCATTTTCTTATACTAGCAGGACTTATTAAAAAAATAATTTGCCAGGGCCTTGAAAATGTACCAGATTCAGATTTCATTCCTATGTTTCACCCAACACAGAAGATGGGCTGTTGGCCACAGTCTTAACTAGTTTCTTTGCTACTTATACATTTTTTTTCTGAGAGAATTGGGACTGCACAAATTATAGTTTTATCATTCTTAAGTGGTTTTTAAGGCAGTGGTCCCCAAAGAGGGTGCTGTAGGGGAACCTCAGGCCTGCAGCTTCCAAGAACGGGAACTGAAAACCTCTTCAACAGACCTGGAAGCTCAGTGTTAGCAACTGAAAGGCCATAATCCATTCAGCCTAAATGTAGCATGATCATTGAAAGGCAGGGGCCTATTATATTTAAAAGCTTGGGAGCCACTTCTCTAAGAAATACCTTGTTAAAAAGCTGCCAATTTGTAAATTCCCCCCTTGATCCAAAAAGCTAATAAATCAAGTAACATGATGCTCTTTATCTCTAAACATAGACTAAGTTTTAAAAAGGAAAAAAAAAAAAGAAATTACAATAGAGCTGCTTGTTACTCCTTAGGACTAGACACCCTGTGAGAATGAGAGAGAACATTTTCATCTTTCCCTTGGTCTTGGGCCAGAAAGAGACTGGAGAAGAGTCACCTACACCTCATTTCCCTCCATGGATTTATAATCACATTGCAGATGTGATGGTTAAGAATGGGACTTGGTTTTTAATGCCACCTCCACCACTTTCTGGCTGTGTCAGTCATCTCAGGCATCTGAACTTCAGTCTCAGCTTCAGTCTCATTATCTATAAAATGGAAAAATAACTGTCACTGTCTCTTAGGTTGTTGTGAGGCTGTAGTGGTGTGATGCACATTGGATACTTGGTACAGAGCCACACAGTAAGCGCTTAATAGTGGCTTGGCTGCAGTGGAGACAATGACCTAGAGTGCTCACAGGCCTAGTGAGTGCTCAGTAAGTGGAAGTGGAGGGGTTCTCAGTATCCCTGGGATATGGTAGATGATTTGAAACCCAGTAAGAATTTTTAAAATCCCCACAACTGTATTAAGCACTATGATAAAGAGAAGGAAAAAAAAGCAGTGCCCAGTGCATAGTGTAGCTAACTTTAATAGAACAGACCTTGTCAGTTTTCCCCTGATGCTTCCAACAGGAGTCCCATGTGTGGATCTTGGCTAAAGGTGATGTGACTAGATTGCAAGTTTTAGTCTATTTGCTAAATAATTTTGCTTCCAGGCTACTTATAAATATTGATTTTCATTTACATCACTCCCTATGCCACCCCTAATTTATAGACTAGCTGTTTGTTAGGATGTCCCTCACCCTTGTGATTTCTAATATTAAAATAATTTCTTTACTCCTGGTTCAAACCTGAGCTATCTACCTTGAATAGATGCCATGCCTGATCTCATATCCACGACTCCCACCATCAGCCTCAGAGAGTTGCTGATCCCAAAGGATCCAAGCTAATCTTCAGTTTACTGTCACCCACATTCCGCCTCAACTGCTCATAGGACATGCCAGTAATCCTTTCACCCCACTGGGAATTCATAGCTAGTTCAGTTGTTGCTTAGTATCCGGTGGGGCGGGGCGGGGGGGGGGAATTGGTTCCAGGACCTTCCACAGATACCAAAATCCGCAAATGCTTAAGTTGCTGATATAAAAGGATGTGATGTTTGCATATTACCCATGCATATCCTCCCATATAAATCATCTCTAGATTTCTTTATAATACCTAATACAGAGTAAATGCTGTGTAAGTAGTTGTTATACTGTATAGTGTAGGGAATAATGATGAGGAAAAAAGGCTGTACATATTCAGTTCAGATGCAATTTTTTTCAAATATTTTTGATTCACGGTTGGTTGAATCCACCGATACAGAACGAATCCGGAAGGGCTGACTCCACATGCCTTCACCACAAGTTTGGCTGTTCTCTTTCTGTATAGTTTCACATCCCCAATTCCTGTTTACCCCTTTGTAGGCAAGGATTTATTTTGGTAGCATAATTTTGTCTCCTCTGGTCAGGACATTCTACTTCTGGAAGTGTGTGATTCATAATTGGGTGAACTGGCAGCCACTTTGCCCTGGGTGTCTGCCTAAGTACACAGCAGATTCCACCATTGCCAGTCACCATGTATTAATAACTCACTGGTATCTAGTAAAATCCATTAACGCATGTCCCTACAAATTTTCCTACCCCACCCCCACACTCGCCTAAATATATTTAGAAACTTAAATTAGCATAGGTCCTTTTAAGAGGAAGGAGATAAGCCGATTTATAGGATATGTAATTCTACTTAAGCATAAGGCATTAAATGTAACACCACCAAGACATTTCTTTGAAGCTAATCCCCATATGACATAAAATGCTTTAAAGTTCCAACTAGCAAGACTCTGATACTAATGAGTTGTGACATTAATCTATCTTTAAAATGGGTGGTGGGTTCTATATATATATTCCACACTCCAGCTTCTGTCTTTCAGGAGATAGGGAGTGGAGAAGTAAGGGAGAGAAAAGGCTTTGAGCCAGAGAGACCTGCATCCAAATCCGGGCTCCTGTCCTCCCTCTCTGGGTGATTTCTGGGATGTTTTCCAGATCCTTTGAGGTTGGATTTTCTCTCTGTAAAATGGGAGACATACTCTTCAGGGATATAGTGAAGATTAGGAACGATTAAGGACTACTTTTCCTACCTGTCACCTGAGTTGGTGTCCAATAAACAGTAGTTGCTAATATTACATTTGGTTAAGCTAGAGAGCTGATTTTTTTGATTTATATATGTCTATTTGAAAGTTCACTGTAACCCCCTTCAAATTCAAAAATGTTAAAGTTGTATGGAATGAAAGTTATACCTCAATAAAGTTGTTAAATTTTTTTTCAATTTAGAAAATGGAATCTATCAAATTCCCCAGGAAATAAGAAAGTAATTTTTAAACTGGAAAATCTCAGTGCCTACTCCATAGGTGACCAACAAATATTGATTAATGGACTTCATCTATAAATTTCATTAGAACATGAGCCCAAGACCTCCATTATGCAGCCTGCCCTTAATCCAAACATTAATTACTCCTTTTGCATCCTAAGATTATTATCATATCCGTACGCTATGCATTGGGAAATGATTTGAAATTCATAAAGAGGTACATCCTCATGCTTTGATAAATGGGTATAATTAATTCCAAAATTTTTGTTCCTAAGCCAAAACTGGTGTCATCGATCATTAAATATTCCCATTAAAACTAATGTAAAAACTTCAGTTTCTTCTAGTGGAATAATTAATAGAGTGTCTCATTTAATAGTGTTGGAGGTCCCCAAGTCTCTGTCCTGGCTGCCTTCTCTTTTCCATGCACCCACTCTCCCAAGTTGACCTCCAGTCTCCAGTCCTGTGGCTTTGGATGCCTTCTATGCACCATTGACTCCCAGATGTGTCTCCAGCCAGGGTATTCATACATCTAATGTGACATCTCCACCTGGCGTCATCTCAGACTTAACGTGGTAAAACCGACCTCATGATTGCCATGCCACCACCTGTGTGCTCTTCCCTTTCTTGGTCAATCCCACCATCATTGACCCAGTTGCTAAAGCCAAAAATCTCTTCTTATCCCACATCATTGCCATCAATAAATCCTGTTGCCTCTACCCTCAAATCATCCTAGGCCTATCTTTCCATCTCTACTCCTTCCACCCTAGCCTAAGGCTGGTCATCTCTTCCCTAGACTACTCTCATACTTCCTGGCTGGTCTCCCTGCCACCGTCAGTCTCTTGCCCCTGCTACAATCAATTCCCCACATGGCATCCAGGGCAGTCATAAAAATGCATATCAGTTTATGTTACTTTACAGAATAAAATCTTTCAGTGGGTACCCATGGCACTTAGTATAAAATCCAAACTCCTTCCTGTGGCTCATAAAGCCCTGCCATGGTTCTCATTCCTAAGAAGTGCTCGGAATTTTATGGGAGTATTTTTTATTATCATAATGATTGGCAAGGGAGGGCTGCTACTGGCATTTGGCAGGCAGGGTAGGGTTTTTCAGTTCCAGTGCTTGGACACTGCAGGCCTGCAGTTTCTCTACAGCACCCTCTTTGGGGATCGCTGCCTTAAAAACCACTTAAGAATGATAAAACTATACCTGGTACATGGTTACCAGACTCAATAAAAAATAGACTTCTCAGTAAACTGCCTACAATTTGTACAGTCCCAGTTCTCCCAGACACTTAAGAATGATAAAACTATACCTGGTACATGGTTACCAGACTCAATAAAAAATAGACTTTTCAGTAAACTGCCTACAATTTGTACAGTCCCAGTTCTCCCAGAAAAAAAAAATGTATATGTAACAAAGAAACCAACTAACACTGTGGCCAACAGCCCATCTTCTATGCTGGGTGAAACCTCAACCTCATAGGAATGGAATCTGACTCTGGTACATTTGCAAGGCCCTGGCAAATTATTATTTTTAATAAGTCCTGCTAGAATAAGAAAATGCAGGCAATAAATGAAGCATATTCTTTTAAGAAATAGCTACCTTGTAAACGACTCAGCTGGTATCATATCAGTCCAGGAAATACCAAATGTCTCATGCCCACAGTCCCTACAGCTGGCAATGAAAACCAGCTGTTCAGAGATTCTGTTCTTTCACCTGCTGCTAGATGTCAGGTGTGCTTTGGGAAGATGAGGGTCTGTCCCCACATCCTGGAGCTGCCGAGTGAGATGAAAAGATCTCATACCCCTGTCACCATATTCCTCTCTCTGTGACCTTCTCACTGCCTTCCATTCATTCTGCTTGCCGGGCGTGTACTAATGCTGGATATCATTTTTGACATGGAAATATCTGGGAAGCAACCAGTCCACGACCTGAAATATGAGGAAGAAGGAAGAGACGCTCTCAGGAGTCTAGGAGTTCCCACCTGGTGTGCTTCAGCATCCTCACTTTCTCCTCCCCCCGGCCTGTTTCCTCTTTCTTGAGTTCCTACTTTATTTAACATTATCACAACTGCTGTGAACTGAGACAGGAAGTCTTAAGAAATCCTTCCAAAACCTCAGATATAATCACCAAAAGACATAAACGATTAATACCTACAAGAACTCCCGAGCTCTGGTCCAATATGTGCCTCTGCCAAGCACTAGGGGGAAGCAGCCCTTCACCTTCCACACGGCATCTTTCTGGTCCCAGGATCAATCGATGGATGATTCTCCCTGGTTTTCTTTCCCACTGGTCTTCCTTTTCAGACCCATGTTCTTCTGGATTCTTGATGGCCTGAATTTTGTTTCTTCACTACTTGGCTCTGCTGTTCCCTTGTCCTAATTCCACTACACCTTCAGTGTCAGAGATGTATATGAATTTGTGTTATAACGTGGGTCTTTTGCCAGGGCTTTCTCTGCTTGTACAATATTTTTGCAGACAAGCAGCAGTAGAAATTTTTGCTTGGTCATAGTTTGGGGAGTAAATGTATTGTTGGGGGAAAAAAGTAAGGTAGGCATTATTTTCTTTTAAACTAGGTTTAAAAAGGGGGGTGAGGAAGAGTCTTTAACTTTCAGGGCTGGTAAACACACTCCAGGAAAGCTATATAAGAATGTAAAGGTGAAGGAATGGCATCTGTTTGGCCAGGAAAGACTCTATCCTCCAATCTGTGTTCCTCAGGGATAAACTTTGCTTTTGGGGTTGGGAGTTGGGATCACTCCAGTCCCAAACATTGCAAAAGTCATCATGCTCTCTTGTTGCAGTCTGTTCCCAGCCTCCCCTTTCTCACATCCTCTCAGTCACTCTCACATCTTCATCTGGAGTTTAGAAATTCATACTTCTGGTTGACTGAGTGGTATCCACCAGTTAATTGTTGCTGCTGTAATTCCAAACATTAAAAAATTTATATTTTGCTAGTTTTCTCTTAATTTTTCAAGTTCTACCTGTCCTTTCTTTTCTGATTCGAAGTGACTGCTCTCTTCACGATTCAGTCGCCCTGTCTCTGTATTAGTAATTCAGTTTGTTTTGTTTGGCAGAGAATATTTAAGAAAAAAACTCTCAAAAGAGTAGCAAATCTTATTTGTCATAAAATCTAATATGTGAAGAATGGAAAGGACAAATTTTTAATCAAAGTAAGCAATAATGACAGGTTTATTTAAAATTTCCAGTACAGAAAACCCACTAGTTTTGGAATAAAAGTACTCAATGTACGAGAGCATAAGTGAATACAAAAGATTAACAGAAGAATAAAACCAAACATAGTACAAAAAAATTTTAAAAGTTTGAAATGGATTTAAACAGGGATGTTCTTTAAATCCTCCAAATATTTAACAGAGTTACTAGGTTTGGCAAACAATTCACTTGAAAATTAAAGCCTATTTCTGTAAACTCCATAAAAACTGTTTATTAAATTCAAGCACTCCATACAATTGGTATTGAAACATATAGGCAGTCAATTTCAGAAAAGCAGGAATTATTCATTTGCTCTCACAGTTATATGAATTAACCAGCTGCATAACTGCTTTTTCGGAGAGGATAGAAGAAAGCCAAAAAAAAAAAAAAAAAAAAAAAAAGGATAAAATCTCTAAAATTGAAACACAGCAAAATTCAGACATCAGTTTGTTCTTTAAAGCAAACTGAATTTTTACAGTATTTTCTACATTTGCCGTTGTCATTTCCCTCTCCCCACCCCCCTGAATTACTCCTAAATTCACTAGTCTAATCAATTCTTAACTTCCAAATATTTTGTACATACATATTTAGCAAAGAGCATATGCCTAACATTATTCTGACAGCAGTATGGTCAGCAGTTTTAGAAAGATTACTATGTATATCATCAAGATTAACCTTTTCTTAAAAAACAAACAAAAACCATTACTAAACAAACAGTTTTAAAATATTGTTAAAACCCATTAAAAGAAGACAACATGGGCTCTAAACCTGATAAAAAACACACTTCAGAAAGACTAAGTATTAATGCTAAACTTTTGCCAAATGATGACCTTAAAGTGCCAAACACAAAAGAATCTTGATTATTTGTCCCTGGCTTGGCCATCTCTCTTTTAACTATACACAAAGTCCTGCTAAAAAGTCTGCTTTTTAGTTGACTTTTTGGTAGAATGTTACAATGTAAACTAAACAGGTTCTTGATATGAACAGTATGTTACCAATTTTTTTTTTTTTTTTTTTTCTGAATCCAACAGTTGGTCACAGAGGTCAAGTATTATCAAGGCTCCTTTGTCAGTTCTCAGTCGTGTCTGACATCCATCCTTCAAGTACATGCAAGGCTCAATAGTTTTCAAGAGGCAGAAGCCTAAGGACGTTTAAGACACAGATGAAATAGGATTATGAGGTGAACCCATCTGAGTAAGAACTTTATCCAGCCACTGGAGGGGGCCATGCAGATGGATCTCAATCCAGCAGGGGGTGCTAGTAACATCCTGGCGGTGGTATTCTGCTCCCCAGCCCTAGAAAAAAACATTGGAGGTCACTTAACTTGTTTAACTCAATGGCTAAACTTATTAAGTAAAAAGAGTTCACATAATTAGAGACTCTGATTAAAACTAGGGACTTTTTCCAAGAGAAAATTGCACATGTACACAAATGCACACATAATTTGGCAGGCAAATTCCGGGGTTAGCTCCCAAAAGTCCATCCATGGACTCCAGATTAAGAATTACTGGCCTTAGGAAATGAAAGTTTCAAAATAAATTATAAAGTTGTTTTAATGAAGACACTTTTAAACTTTCATTTTCATTGCTCATTACATTACTGACAGTAATGTAACAGCCATTATTAAATTCTTATTTTATCATCAAGAAAATAAGGAAAAAGTTATGTAAGACAGACTGACATTCGGTTTCTTCCCTATTCAGCCACTGAAAGGCCTCCTATCAACACAGATCTCTTGATTGTTCAATCTCTAAGCAAAACTGGCAGGTTCTGAAAATTTAAGTATCCAAAAAGCTATTATCGACACCTAGCCACTGCCTTGAATTAACAGATTCCATCATTCATTCATAAAAGAAGGTAGCTTGCCAGACATCTTCAGAATTACTAAATTAAGACACTCAAGTTCCACAGAAGAAAGTCACTACGAAAAAGAGAAAAGTAATTTTGCTACTGCAAGGAGCAGAAAAACTCATTGCCATGAGTGTTCTGATTAAGCCTTGTTTGTGAGGAATATCAGAGAAGGTTGGGTTCTGTTATCTTTACTACCTACCTACTCCAGTAGTTTCAAAAAATACATCTGCATATCAGAATTCAAGAGATATATGAACAACTGTATATATGTATGCACACCCATGCATTTGTACCTATATCATCAACTGCTAAATTTCATTTATAGAAGTTTATGTGCATGTTTCCTCCATTAAATAGTAAATTCTTTGAAGGCAGGAATTTATCTTTGACCTCCAATATCTAGCACAGTGACTGGCACAAAGCAGAAGCTCTATAAATATTCAGACAAATTGACTTGGACTTTTCATATATAGGAGAGTTTAAAGTGCAAATTATTGACAAAATATATGTTTTCTATTAACAGCCCAAAATGATCATCTTAAAAATAGCACAAGATTGGCTATCAATAATAGTAAAATGTTCTACGTCATTTCTCTAAGATGCTGAGTGGAAGAGGGTAAAGTATGCAGTCCTTATGACAGTAAAGAGCAATGCTATAAAAACTGTGCAATTTTTTTGTTACTAATACATGATAAGCAGTTGCCCTTTATCGTGTCAGCAGGAGTTTTTTTTTTTTTTTCCTTTTTGTCTTTTTTACTGACCGGTAACGGGATCGCAACCCTTGGTGTTGCGCCCACACTGCGCTCAGCCAGTGAGCGGGAACCAGTCTCCACATGGGATCCGAACCCTCGGCAGGAGCGCCGCCGCGCTCCTAAGCAGCGCACTCTCCAGTTTCCACGAACTTTTTTTTTTTTCCTTTTTGTCTTTTTTACTGACCGGTAACGGGATCGCAACCCTTGGTGTTGCGCCCACACTGCGCTCAGCCAGTGAGCGGGAACCAGTCTCCACATGGGATCCGAACCCTCGGCAGGAGCGCCGCCGCGCTCCTAAGCAGCGCACTCTCCAGTGCGCCACCAGGCCGGCCCAGCAGGAGTTTTTAATAAGGTTGTTTATCTTCAACTCCAAATTCTTGCACCCCATCTCTGTCAATTATATCTTGTATAAACCTCCATTCTAGTGCTTATCACATTATATTATATTTAAATGTATACTAGATCATAAGCATCTTGCAGCTAGAGACTTTAGGTGCTTTTTCATCTTTGAATTACATCTCTGAAACAGTGCTAAAATATTTGCTGAATGAATGAAATTTATTAAATTTTAAATGCACAGCTTTGCATTATAAATACTTTTTACTAAAGATCATTTTTACATGTGTAAAAAGAAATTACTAAAATTGTGTAAAAGTAAAATAATTAAAATTGATTCGGTAGTCAATATGAAAGGAGTTTGAGGAGAAAGCTAATTGGAACATTAGTCATAAATTCTTCTAGAGTCGTCCTTCAATAACAACAGACTCACTGAGAGACCCTAGTAATAACTGCCTCAGTTCCCAACACCATTCTCACCCCCACCCCCATTTTAAAGATGATGAACATGAGGACCAGAGAAGAATCCCTGTGCCTTAATCACACAGTCAAAATGACAGACAAAACTGGAAACTGAATCTCTTGACTCTTAAAGAGCTATTCTTCATCCATACCAATAAAAACTAAAAAACCACTTCCAGCAAGTCACTGTCCTTATTTTAAAATGCATTTGAGCCAAAATGCTAAGTCAAAAGTTAAACAGTGAATGTTAATAATGAATGAAATAGGACTTTGTAGTCTTGCATGTACACAACATATAGGTCAACCTTATTAAAGGGTAAAAAAAAAACCCTTCCTATAATAATAAAGAGGTACCAGACTCAGCTACAAAGAACTGTTGAATTATATTTTGAAAGAACAAACACTAAAAGAGCACCCTAAAAATATGCTAGGATGATACAAAGAAGTAGGCAAAAAATGATATTCAGGAAAAGATATCTTTGATCTAAAGGATGATTAACAAAGAAACGTTCCAAAATTATCCTCAGTAATAAATACATTACAAAACAGGTTTAACAAGTAGGCAAGCTTCTGAAGAGAGAACATAAAAGGTGATTGCCTCACCCAAATATATAATTAGTTGTGTTCCTCAAAGTAAAGAGGATGAGAATTTATCTTTGAGAATTCAGGGACAATTAAGTCCCCGAATAAGTAAATAGAATAAGTCACTTACTCATGAAATCTAATGAGATATTTACATATTTTTTAACATTTCAGTGACATTTAAAGATTTTTTATTTCTCAGAGGCAGAAGTTGAGGCAGCAAAGAGATCAATCATCATGAGCAACATTTTTAACCTTCTTCCTCAAACCTTACAATACCATCTTACAGCTAAACATCTATTTATCTTTGGGCAAGGGCCTAAAACTTTTGAATAAGAGTTTGAATGATGAATAAGACTTTTGAATGATGAGGTTTACTGGAACCACTAAAAAAACCTGACCCCAAATAATTACCAGTGTGATAAGCTTTTATTCTTACAAAAAGATAACTTGCTTATAGTTGAAACAAAAGCAACAAGCATTACCAAAGTACCAAAAGCAAAGAATGAAAAGGAAGATGTGTTTATTCAATTAATCTCATAAGACAACCATATATTTAAATTACATGTTAAATATGTAACATTACATATTCTAATGGTATTACAGTAGCTAAAATAGTGCTATTTAAGGAAAAGCTTTTTAAAGCCTGCTATTGACATTTAACACAAGCACTCTAATGTTCCAACGATATTCTAATAACTGACATTCTTGTTAAAGTTTAAAAATGCCTAGATAATAAGTCAGCTAATATGGACATAGATTTATATACTGCGAGAAAGTACAACAAATGTGTGTTAAACCCCAGCGAGAGGAATCACAGCTCACTTACCTTCACAAAGCTCATGCGTATAGTACACATTTTCGTAAGTTCATAGACTGTTTCAAAACCATGGTTCACAGATTGTGCCAGTAACTGAGCAAATTCTTGGTTGTTAAAAATTTTCAAACTACACCCATTTTTCCGTGTCCGGCAACGGATTGCAACCCTCAGTGTTGCCCCCGTACCGGACCGGGGACCGGCAACGGGATCGCAAACCTCGGTGTCGCTCCCACGCCTCGCCCAGCCAGTGAGCGGGAGCCGGTCTGCATGTGGGATCCGAACCCTCGGGCGGGAGCGCCGCAGCGCTTCCCAAGCGGCGCACTACCCAGTGCGCCACCGGGCCGGCCCATAAGTCACTTACTCATGAAATCTAATGAGATATTTACATATTTTTTAACATTTCAGTGACATTTAAAGATTTTTTATTTCTCAGAGGCAGAAGTTGAGGCAGCAAAGAGATCAATCATCATGAGCAACATTTTTAACCTTCTTCCTCAAACCTTACAATACCATCTTACAGCTAAACATCTATTTATCTTTGGGCAAGGGCCTAAAACTTTTGAATAAGAGTTTGAATGATGAATAAGACTTTTGAATGATGAGGTTTACTGGAACCACTAAAAAAACCTGACCCCAAATAATTACCAGTGTGATAAGCTTTTATTCTTACAAAAAGATAACTTGCTTATAGTTGAAACAAAAGCAACAAGCATTACCAAAGTACCAAAAGCAAAGAATGAAAAGGAAGATGTGTTTATTCAATTAATCTCATAAGACAACCATATATTTAAATTACATGTTAAATATGTAACATTACATATTCTAATGGTATTACAGTAGCTAAAATAGTGCTATTTAAGGAAAAGCTTTTTAAAGCCTGCTATTGACATTTAACACAAGCACTCTAATGTTCCAACGATATTCTAATAACTGACATTCTTGTTAAAGTTTAAAAATGCCTAGATAATAAGTCAGCTAATATGGACATAGATTTATATACTGCGAGAAAGTACAACAAATGTGTGTTAAACCCCAGCGAGAGGAATCACAGCTCACTTACCTTCACAAAGCTCATGCGTATAGTACACATTTTCGTAAGTTCATAGACTGTTTCAAAACCATGGTTCACAGATTGTGCCAGTAACTGAGCAAATTCTTGGTTGTTAAAAATTTTCAAACTACACCCACTAGGAATCTTGCATACAGTAGTGGGATGAAATCCATGATGGTAGTTGCAGTTCCGACTTTGCACAAAGATGCTACTGTCACTAAGGCATTCAGCATATACTTCCCCTCCAACATAATAAAGATGAACTCCTGTAGGATGACAACACATATCATTTAGTTATTACCATTTTTTATAGCTGAAAATGTACACCTGTACAGATTCAATATACAAATGTAAATTTACATAGATTTAAATTTTGGCTAGTTAGGTAGATATTCTCTAAGTCCTGCACAACTGATAAAATCTTAGTTAACTGTACTAGTTTAACACAAGGTACTTCAAAAAGTTCATGAAAAGATTCATATTATATTTTAATTCTATTTTCCCACAACCTTTTCAAGGTACCCTCAGTACCATGTCCACATGTCAACAAGCATATCCAGGAGGTTTCTAGGAAATAATATAACAAAGTGTAGCAATTTCATTTTGTTAAGTATTTAATACCCTATTTGGCCATGGGTTGAAAGTGTATTCCCACTTTAAAAATATAGTATAATAAAACCTGGATTTTATTATGGGATCCTACATGTATTCAACGTATAAGTTCTCTTCCATTTATTCTGCAGATAAGTTGTTTGGTAAATTTTAGGGTGGAGAAAAGGGACGATCAAGAGAACAAGGGCCGGCCCGTGGCTCACTCAGGAGAGTGCAGGTGCTGATAACACCAAGGCCACGGGTTCGGATCCCATATAGGGATGGCCGGTTGCTCACTGGGTGAGCGTGGTGCTGACAACACCAAGTCAAGGGTTAAGATCCCCTTACCGGTCATCTTTTAAAAAAAAAAAGAGAGAGAGAAGAAGAGGAACTAGAAAACCACAGGTGGAAGAAGTATTGCTGAGAGCTGCAAGATGCTAGGTCTAGCAAAATAAATAAATAAAACTAGAAAAATAATTCATATGGTGTGAAATCAGATCTCAAACTACCACCTGCTCTAAACTTCTTCCTGTGAGACTTAGAGTGCCAAGAGTGTAGGAAATTGATTTTACCCAGCCTGTAAAAAAAGGAAAGGGGAAAAAAACCTCCATTCTGAAAAAGCTCCACATCATTAAGGAAGACTATTTTACACAGGCCACCCACGAAACAAGGGTCACATCCTAATGTGGCTTTAAATGATCCACTTTGCAGGTAACTCTGGCATGGCTTAATCAATGCTAAATCTATTATCTCATACAAAATATAATGTATTGTTTATATGTACACACAATGGTTAAGACATCTATAACAAAGAGCTGCCAGAGAAGAAGCCATTTTTTTGGCCTGATGTAGAGAAAACAATTTAAAAGAGAGAGACTGATTTACTTTTATCCCGATTATAAAAATTTTCATTATATAAATTATATAAATAAATATAAATTTTCATTTTAGAAAACTTAGAAAGTACACGAAAATATAAAGTAAAACAGAAAATATTATTGAGCAATAATTATTAATAGTCTGACACACTGTATTCAGTTTTGGGTACCATTAAAGTTTCTTTGTGAATATTTAAAATATCTGTATGACTGTATGGATATAACAATTTATTTAACAATACTCCCCTTAGTGGACCCTTGAGTTGATGCTAATTTTCTGCTGTTATAACAATGCCATGATAAATATCTCTGGACGATTTTTGATAATATCCTTAGAAGATATTTCTGGAAGTTAAATCATTGGATCGAAGGTTCTTGATTCACTTTGCCAAATGACTTTCAGAATGCTTGTAATTTACACCCTCACCAGCAGTATATGAGCGCATTTCTTGTTTTACCTGTGCCAGTATTGAATCTGAGCTTAATTTATAGCTGAAAAATAATGTAATTGCTTTAATTTGCATGTGAGGCTGGATATGCTCTAGTAGTTTATTGGTCATCTGTTTCTCTTGTGAATTCACATATTTCTTGCCTATTTTTCCCACGAGGTCTCTAATTTTATTTTATGAGCTATGCATATAGAAAGGACATAAATAATTTATTTCTTATTCGTTTCCCTGTCTTTTAATTTTGTTCACGATATATTTTTAACCTACAGATGTTTGAAACCTTTTAGTCAAATCTCTTGTAATCTTTTGTTTTTTATGCTTAGAATTTCTACCTCTGTAATCAAATGTTTTATTTTAGCTTTATAATTGTTTGTCTTTTTAAAAATATTCAACTCATTAACCTATTTGTGTATATGGTATGAGGTCGGGGTTTCTGCCCCCAGCCCCACCCAAAAGCTAACCTTGTTATTGCAGGACCATTAGAAGACTACTGATTTTATGCTTCACTTAACATACATTAAATTTTTATATGCAGTATAGTCTGAATTTAATTTATTCTACTGTTTTTCTACACTCTGACTTAGTTCTAATTTTAAAATGTTTTATTTACCCCAATGCCGAGAATTTTTCTTTACTCTTCCATTAAAAAAATAGCTAGTCTCACTTGTTTATCCTTCCAGGTAATATTCAGAATACATTATGCAACTTTCAAAAACATCACATTGTAACTGACAACAATTGTCTTAAACTATAAATTATATTAGGAAGAATTAATATCCTTAAAATGCTCTCACAATATTTAGCCTGCCTTCTAAGGAACACAAATAGCTTATTTATTCAAATTTTCTCTCTCAGTAAAATTTGGTTTTCATATAATTCTCACATATTGCAAGTTCAGATTATTTCCAAGAAATTTATGTTTTATGTTGCTATTGAGAATGGGATTCCCATTCCCCCCCCCCCCACCTTATACTTTCTAACTGGTTACTGCCAGATAAAAGGAAACAACTTACATAATTTTTTAAAAATAGATTCTTTGGCGGTTTCTAGATAAATAATCATGTCATTTGAAAAGACACAATTCCCATTCATAATACTGGCATCGGTGAAGGGACAAAGGCACAAATATCCTTCTGGCAGGAGTGTGAATTAATAAAAGCTTTCTGGAAAGTAATTTGGCAAAACACAGCAAGAGCTTTTAACCTGCTAATTTCACTTCAAGGATCTATTCCAAGAATATTACCAATCAATCATGTCATCTGCAAATAATGATAATGTTGGCTTATTTCCATTATTTATAATTCCATATTTAAGCGCACTACTCAGGGCATCTGGTACAATTTTAAATAACAGCTTTCCTGGAATCCTTATTTTCTTCCTAAGTTTTTAAGAGGAATGTCCCATAGTACAATGGATTTTCACTTCTTTGGGGTAATAGTCATCTTGGGAATTAAAAAAAAAATTCTTCCATCTCAAATGCATGCAAAATTGTGTTTATATACAATTTCAGGTGTTTAAAGATCATAGAAAGATATTTATGCATGTTATGAACATAAGTTCTAGCATTTCATCATTAAATGTGTAGTTTAGCTTTTTTTTTTTTTTTAACTTTTCTTTAATCATATGAAGGAAACATCTATCAATTCCTGGTTTAAGAGTTCCTCCCCCCCAGGATTAAATGTTAAACTTTATCTCAAATGCCTTCCAAGCACCTATTAAGTAACCTTTTAATCTGATCCACTATTCTAAATTTCAGAGTAGGTCATTTTTTTAAAAAAACTTTTACTCTGAAAGTAATATCAAAGTTATAGAAAAGTCTGAAAAAGAAAACAGAAGAAAAACAATACAAAGAACGCCCACATAACCAGTATCCAGATTCATCTACTGTGACAATTCACTCCATTTGCTTTATCATCTGTGCCCTTCCCCTCCCCGATGTCTACACACCCATTCTCCATAGAGCCCTGGTTCCTCTTAGTGGGAAATGATATCAGAGGTGATGATCTGAGCACCAGATGTGCTTATTGTTACAGCATATCTTTGCTTCTTGGCCCTTTCAGCAGACAGATCAGAAACTATATGCATGTGTAGATGTTTGTACATATGCTTCTCCATAGAGCCCTGGTTCCTCTTAGTGGGAAATGATATCAGAGGTGATGATCTGAGCACTAGATGTGCTTATTGTTACAGCATATCTTTGCTTCTTGGCCCTTTCAGCAGACAGATCAGAAACTATATGCATGTGTACATACAAACACAGATATACATACAAACACAGATATACATAAGAACATAAACAAGCATACACACATACATATATTATTATTAAAATCATGATTTCATACTGATCCTCCATCCACCTTCACAGGGTTTAGTTTTCGCCTTCCTCCACATTTGCATATCCCTTATTCCTCAGGGGAAACCCAGCCTCCCAACGATGTCCACACATTAACCATTTGCTTAATCTTATAATATATCTAAAAGTTTCAGAACTGTTTCACTCATACCACTACAAAATAATCAAGTTTACTTAAAAAAAAAAAGAATTCAGGATTTATTTAATATCCTTTCCCAACCCTACCCCACATGATCCAGCCTGAGGATATATAAACAAATACTAAACTCATAAGTTATCAGTTCTTTCTTTTCAGTTATGATATTCATCTGAAATACAATTAGGCTTATTTGTTTTGGTTTGCTTTAATTTTAGGTTGTAAGTCATTTTTTAATAGCCATTTTATTCTGGAGCAAAACATGTGATAGAATAGTGTCCCCAAAAAGCAAATCTATATTTCGGCTAATTAATATCAATATTATAAGAATTGGTGAACCACAAAAATCACTGACGAAGAACTTCCAGAAAGTACAAATTGGAAAAACATTTACAAACTGCAGCAAGTGAACATTACCTGGTGTTCACTAAACTAGTTTACCACAGGAATGACCAAGTCAACTCTGGGGGAACAGGGACACAACACATAAACACTTGAATGAGGTTAACGTGAAAACTCACCTTTTCCAATATGCCGCCTAGTGTTTTCAATAGTGGAATTCCGGTTAACATTGGAGAGCAGCCCAAGGCAGAAACGGTTCTTATTGTTGGAAGGATCAGTGAAACCATCCACCAACACACTTGTGGAGGAGGCATGGAACGCTTCACCCACACGATTGTTGAGCTCATAGTAGACAATAGAGCACCAGTGTTTTGGTTCCTCGTAAGCAACTGCCTGAACATCTGTAGGAAAGAAAAGGTTGTTATCAACCAAGGTTAGCACATGGAGCTCTCAAAAACTGAAACCATGTTGTGGAATTGGCTCAGGATCATGGAATGAAGATATGGAGAAGCAACTGCTATTATAACTTACATAGTTTTTCTATGATGGTTAAAGCAGGTACTTCTTACTAAGTGTGGTATTTAATTGGAAAACAATTTTCTCTAATTACTGTCAGATAATCAAAACACCAGCTAAAAAGCACAGCAACAGCATTTGCTGAATACTAATAATGTGCTAATTGCTCCATAATATGCAGAAATGGAAATCACCCCTACCACAGACCCTGGCTCACCATCTAAAGAAACACAAGAGACAAGTGAAAAAACAAGCGGGAAGAGAACAAGAGAGGACAGGAAATATGCCAAAGGTGCTAGCCAAAAAAGGAATTACTTTTGACAAAGCCTTAGCATGCGTATGTTTTTTCAAAGCAATGAAAACCAATTTCTAATTATTGATAAGAAATTACTTTACTTCATATTAAATTGCCAATAACTATCACAGCTACAGTTTTGCACCAGTTCTCAAACTCAGGAAGAAATCTTGCCAGCTGGCCATTCTTACAGAATGAATCATATCTCTCTCATCCAGATTTCATGCTAACTTCCTTATATTTGCTTTAAGTCATGCAGAGCAGGTGTGTTTTGTCTCTCCATTCCCAGAATGGGTCAACAATGGAAATTACCCAACTTTACTGACAGGATGCAGCTTGTTAAGTCAAATCTCTTAAGACTAACAAATCTCCAAACAGAACATGCTTCAAAACATTTGCAACTAAAAGGTTTTAAAGATAAGTTCCTTCTGTAGTAAAAAGTCTTGTACCACTGCTTTAGAGATTCCAGGAACACAAACCATATATTTCCAGCATACCAATATATCATGATCTGAGGTTTACAAAGCCCTGGGTGTAAAATCATTAAAAAAAGAAAAGAAAAAGAAAAAGGAAATGAAAAAGTCACATCAGAAGCACAGACTATAACTGCTAAGGGAGTTCCTTTGTGTCCTTAACATCTACCTCCACAAATAATAAGGTGCACTTTATTTTACAATTTGGTTAAGAAAATAAGGAAAATGATCATTAAAATACCCAGACGTACTTAGTTTCTTATAAACTTAAGTAGGTTAGCTGAAAACATACATTATTTCCCTTGTTTGCTAACCAACTCTCCCATGTCAATATGCTGTACAAGGGGCATTCAAAAACTTCATGGAAAGATTTGTATTGTCTTTTAATTCTATTTTTCCACAAACTTTTTGAAGTATTTTAGTGAGCAAAATTTTAATGATTAACAAGTGCTAAATCTTAAAGAAGGCTGTAACATCATTAATAGAAGGTTTTTATCAGCTATCAGGATTGCTCAAATTACTATTTATCTGGGTCTGAGGTGGACAGATTTTTTTTTTATAAAACGCCACAAAGATTTTGTGGGCCATACAGTCTCTATCACAACCATTCAACTCTGCTCATATAGCACAAAAGCAGTCATAATAATTTGTAGTGAATGATACAACTATCTTCCAATAAAGCTTTATTTACAAAAACAGGCAGCAGGCTGAATTGATCTGCAGGCTGTTTGCTGATCTCTGCTCTAGGAAAACCATCAAAGGTTTAAAATTTTAAAAAAAGTTCTTTCCTCATGAAAATATTGGCTGTAAACATTCTAATGAGAAAAAATTTAAAAGCTATTTAAAGGTCTGTTTCCTGTAATCAGACATTTAAGGCCTAATGACAATAGTTACAGGGTCCACATGCTCATAACAGTATAGTGGTGCTATGCCCATTCTCTCCCGCTACCCTGTTCCTCAAATGCAAATTCCAAAGATGTGTGAGACAGGTTATTTTCCCCAGCCAGAGTCTTTATTTGTTGGCTCATAATTACATGTTTGAGAGTATGTTCTCTCAAAAGATATAAAAAAAACTTTTACCAATTAAAAAGGTGCAGAAGGTACAGAGATTTCCAACGTATCTCCTGCCCCAAAACATGAATAGTCTCTGCCATTATCAAAATCCCCCACAAGAGTGGTATATCTGTTACAACTGATGAAGCCACACTGACACATCATTGTCACCCAAAGTCTATAACTTATATTAGACTGCATTCATGGTGTTGTACATTCTGTGAGTTTGGACAAATGTATAATGACATGTAGCCACCATTACAGTATCATACAGACATCAAATCGGAAGGACTTAAAAAATAAGCAACTCTGACAAAGTGTGAGAAATCTATTTTAACTAAAAGTGCTAAGAATGGAATAAGACATATCTAGTAATCAAAATGTATTTTAACTTCAATCATCACAAACTTTATACAAATTGGACAATTCATTCCATGAGTTGGGTGCACCAGTGAAGCACTTTCCTCCATGAGAGGTTATTCGGAAACAATTTTATTCACCAGGGTGGCCATGGCTTCTTATAGATGCTTAGGATTCTACCAAACTTATTTACCCAGGTTCGCTGCTCACTTAAGCCTGCTCTGGTTCAAGAATGAGGGCATCCTCCTCTCAGTCATTGACAAGGATAATAGAGCTGGAAACAAAGACCCATCCTTTGCTAGACAGGGAAAGAAATTCTCATTTCTGCTTATAAGTTTTTCAGGGTGAGAAGATGAAAAACTTGGTTCTAAATTTCTTTTGGTAACAAAATTAGAAACAAACAAGTAAAAAAAACAAATGCTTTTAGTTTGTTCCAGTTGCAGTTATACATAGATAAGGACTAGAAAATAGATAGGTTTATGAATATCTATTCTAACTACAAAAGAAATCTTTTGGAAAGCCCAGTTATATGAACTTCCAATTTTGGAAATAATTACTTAAAACTCTCCTTCAGTGTTGATATGCTGTTTCTCAATACTCCTTTACCCATTTAAAAATACCTTTTCATCACCAATTCAAACTTGTTAAATACTGAAGATCTAAACAGATGGCTGCACAATTATACTCAGGCTTTCATTGGTTAAGTCAATGTGTTTGTTCTTTAGATAAAAAACCTATTTGTTACCCAAAGAATTCTATCAAGCTTCTCATATCATTGTGCTCTATCTTTCTCAAGTAGTATCTTTTTAAAAACTAATAAAAATTTGTGAGAGAAAGTAATATCTAGCTCTAAAAAAGGAATAGGTAGCAATTCATTTTACCTCCTCTGTTGATTTCTGAGGGCAGTGAAGGTGCCATCATATTTGTGTCCATTGGCTGAGACCCATCCTGGGTCATGGGGTCTTCAGGAGGCAGGTAAGCAGGTGGTGGCGTATCAGCTACAAAGTTTCAAAAAAATTATTTCTTAACCCTTAATAAACATCCATACGTAAAATATATATTCTCTCCTATGCTGAAATTCTTAAGAGATCAAATTGCCATTTCAACCTCCCCATCAAAAGACTGAAATGTTTATAGTCACTGGACTTGATATATAATTTGTCAAAATTATTACTATCCCATAATCTTATACATTTTTAATGAAAATTCGATGGGAGGAAAAGCACTATATGTCAGGATCATGACATCTTAATACAATCAGAAGAGCAATTAAACTTTCATACAATTCATTCTGAGTGAACCTCTGCATTTCATAGTTTCACTGTGATGGAAAACCTTTGAAAGCTACACGAGACTTCCTTAAAAAAGGAGCTCAGGGTCTCTTGCTTAAGTTAAACCTACAGGCTTTTAAGAATTTACTAAATAAGTTTCATTACAGCCTACTGATTTAAACTGTTAATTTTCCACGACTTTAAGCAATGTCAGGACTATCTTCTCTCTACTTATTTAAATAGTCACTAGTTTTAAAATCCCCAAGTAATAGAATGATAGGAAATAAACCAGTTTATCACAGCTATCTTCTATTTCAGGATTTACACATTTCTTCTGAAGAACACATAGCCAGCTGGCAAATAAGAGGCAAACATTATGATTTTTGAAACAAAGAACACTAATGTTAAGTCTTGTGTTTTCTTAATATAAAATAAAGGATATAGATTTCCCACAAACAATCCCTTTCAATCCAAAAGCAAGTTCCTCCCTGGCTATCATGAGCCCATCTAGCATATATGACAGAACCTTGGGCATCATGAATACCTGGTTAAGTACTCAAGACAACTCAAGGAAATTGTCAAACACAAATAGCTAATACTGCTCCTTCAGAGATTCCCAAGACTGACCGTCCAGGTGAATCACAACCCAATAGCTTCCACCATCCAGCTGCTAACAAGCAATGAATGATTCAAAGCACAAGAAAACTACAGAGACCTAATCTAGATGCCTTTTAAACCCTTTCTCCAGCTACTTTTAGTTCCACTTCTTCCCTGCAGCTGTGAAGCTGTTTTTACCTCAAGTCAGAAATGAAGACAAAGAGCATCCTCTGAGCCCGAATCCAATTTCTGCCAACGAGCTGGTGCAAGTTTCACTGGCAACCTGTGGTATCAGCACCACCAAGAGGGACCAGAAACTGGTGGAATTCTACTATTCCCACTGGTACCTCCCCCATCCCCTGCAACTTTCTTTCCTCTACTTGGCCTGTGCTTTAACCCCTGACATCCAGGAACCAAAGTGTAAAATAAACTCAAGCAATCTTCATTTTTTTTCACTCTTGGGCCCACCCTGAGTTGCCATGCTCAAAAGTCTTCTGAAACTAATCTCACCACTAACCTGTCCATCAAATCTAACAGGTTTGAGAGGGAGTAGAGTGGACAGGAAATCACTAAATGATATTAGTTTGGTTTTTAAACTATCTTCCAACCTCATCCCAAACAGCTGTGGATTGAAAACAAAACAATGCAAAATAAACAGGCTTAAAATAAAAGGGCATCATAAATACATAAATAAAAGGAAGCAATATAAGGTGTGAACCACTTTTCAATTTTTGAAGGCCCAGCATTGACGTTTAATTCCAATTTACCTAAAAACATTTCAAATGACCCAATATACCTGCCCAGTCATTTTTCCTTCCTAAAACATTAAGAGATGTCAAATGTATCTTTGTTGAGAGTATCCTTCTTGAGGTCTATTGGCAAGAAATCTGGCACTAATTTTATTTTTCTGAGATGCTTGCTTATTAATCTGTAACTTGAAAAATAATGTCCTAATCATTTATTTTGATAACCACTACACCAGCAGTTATATATTAAAAAAAAGAGGATAACTGTTTTTTTCCTTTGTTAAGTTGAACAAGCAGATGGTTTTCAGTACTTCTGTTGTAATTCCTTTGTTGTTAAACTATGTGTTTCTTGGGATTACATCACCATTTAAATGACTAAGTAGGGGGGTGTGATCCCTCAGGAAATATCTTTTCTGAGGTTGCATTTCTAACAGGGGTTTTTCCATGTTAATCGAGGTTTTGTTTCTCATAACATCAAATGTGTATAACACAATATTTTTCTCTTTCTTTTATCAAGAGCAAAGACTGTAACAATTATGCCACTCCCAGAAGGATGCAGCTATCTCAAACCCTTTTAAAAATGAGGAAGAAATATAGCTTATTCAAGCACCTGTAAATGACAAAATACAACACTGCTTACATGGCTATGAGGTCTCTTTTCACCAAAAGTTGTACCCTAAGAGTACTAGAGCACAGTGCCTTATACGAGAGTTTAAAATCTTCCATTCCAGGTGACCCACCTTCTCCGCAATACTGTGATAGCACTGATCTAACCACAGAACATCTGGGAACATTTCAACCTACCTGGCATCTGGAAAGGGCTTCCTGGGTCTGAGCTGGTGGGAGAGTGTGGGTAGGTGCTGCTGCTGCTTCCAGGAGAGTTTGGGTAACTGCTATTGGGAGAATGAGGAAATGGGTGGCTGTTGGGTTGCTGGAAAGAATCCGGAAAAGTGGCATTGAGTGGCATGTGAGGCTCATTTTGTCCTAAATTACGAAACTGAGCTAAGAGGCTGTGCTGAGGATTATATTCGCTGTGTCTTGGAACTAGCACTGGAGGAAGAACTGGAAAAAGGAAAAGAAAAAAAAAGAAAGACAAATGAGAGTGATGAAAATCTGTAACTACACTACAATAAGGCTGAAACAGAATCTGTAAATGACAACAAATTACCTGAACCCTTGCCCGACTGTCAACTCAAGAGCACCACCATTCAAATGAAAAGCCATTTTACACTCAGGAACAAATGTGGAAACAAATACAATCTCTTTAAGACTCACTGATGACATATGCCTGAGATCTGTACCACTGACAAACTGCCTGCCTGAGGAATACATTCTTTTAGGTTAAAAATGTTAAGGTTCCCCCATTCTTAGTTTTTCATTCACTAAAAACCAAAGCACAATTAAGAATACATACCACCACTGACAATTCCACTATACAGCCCTGCTAAGATTTTACACTTGAGTTAATATTTATTAGATGATATGAATACATACATTTATTAAATTGACACACTAACTCACTTTAAAACAAAAAGAAGTGTAGTAAAATAAAGTTGAGAATGTAAATACAGTGAACACAGAAAATCCACAAAATATGTTGTTTTGTGGGACAGAATTTATGTTGTGTCCTATCCTAGCAGTCATACTTTATAAACATCTTTTCTCTAAGGACCTTAATGTATTTACCCATTTCTCAGTAATTCTTACCACCACCTGTTAGGCCAAGGAAGAAATGGGTTATACAATCCACATTTTGCTAATTGAAAACTCAAGGTATAAAAGCCTAAAGTGTAGGCACCTGTTGAGAAGCAAAGGAAAATGTATTGAGATATTACATATCTATAGTAAAATGCACAGATCTCCATATAAATGAAATTGTGTATAGTCTTGTGTCTGACGTCTTTGGTTCAACATTAGGTCTGTAAGCTTCAACCAATATTGTGTGTATAGCATCTTAAGTGCATATACTACAATTTATTTGATGATACAATTTTATCTTCTGCTGATGAATATTTGGGTTGGTTTCAGTTTGGGGAAATTATAATAAAACTTCTATGAACATTCTTTAACTTGTCTTATTTTGAAATATTTTCGAACTTACAGAAAAATTGCAAGAATAGTGTAAAAAAATGCTTGTATGTCCTTTACCCAGATTCACCAACTTTTAACATTTTAGCACATTTGCTTATTCATTCTCTCTCCTCCCTTCCCATTCCCTCCCTTTTCTGAATCATCTCAGAGCAAGTAACATATATCATATGTCTACCCTATATTTCAGACTAATTCCTAAAAAATAAAAAAAAAATCAGCCTATATACGACAGGTCTTCAAAAAGTTCATGGAAAGATTCATATTATCTTTTAATTCTATTTTCCACAAACTCTTGAAGTACTCTCATATACACTTTACAGTTACCAAACTTGGGAAATCTGTTAGTACAATGATTTTATCTAATATAAAATCATGTTCCAACTTTGTCATTTGTCCCAACAATGTCCTATGTTGCAATTTCCTGATACAGGATCTCCACTAGGAACATGTATTGCACTTTGTTTTCATATTTCTTCAATCTCCCGTAATCTGAAATAGTTCCTCAGCCTTTTTTTCCCCCCTGCTTTCATGCTATTGACATTTCTGAATACAGGACAATTATTTTATAGACTCTCAATTTGGGTTTCCTTGATAAATATCCCCATGATTAAACGCAGAGATTTTTGGTTGTGCTACTACATAAGTGATATATGCCCTTCATGGGGTACATGCCTGAAGCACACAATGTCTGTTTGCCTTACTGGTGATGTCAATCTCAATCACTTGGTTAAAGTGTTGTCCAAGTTCTCCACTGTGTAGTTATTTTTCCTTTTGTAAGTAATAATAGTAGGAAGATACCTTCAGACTATATAAATATTCTGTTCCTCAAACTTGATCCCCTATATGAGTATTCAGCAACCATTTTTGCTTCAATCAATTTTTGCTACAATGGTTGCAAAATCATTTTTTCTTTAACTTCATTATTCCTTATTAGTCAGAATTCTAATATAAGAAGGTTTCCTTTCTCTTGCATTTATCTTTGTGCCTAAATACAATGATCAATCATAAATATGGGTTCTTAGTCAATAGGCTATAATCTATTACTGTCCTTATCTATTTTGATGTTCATTTTGTCTCAGATTTGGCCATTGGGAGCCCATTCAAGCTGGTTCCTATGCCTTTTTATCGTGCTTCCAGTTTTGAGCATTTCTTGATTTCTGGAACAAGATGTCCCAGACTTATCTCTTATCTTCCTCTCCCCAGCCCTGGAACTCATAGTTTTTAGTAAGGAATGGTATTTAGAAACCAAAATTGGGCTCTAGCTGTGCTCCATATGTCTACTGGAGTCACACTGATTCTATGTGTATGTGTATGTTTATGTGTTAGAAACAGTATGTTTATATTATTCTCTCCAATCCAACTCCACAGGGATTTTACTCACCTTCCCCTATTTCATATCTGTATCTCCTTCCTTCAACAGTGAGAACCTTGGCCACTAACATCAATATGTTCAATAAGTTTGCTTAATCCTACAGTACACTTGAAAAAATTTCAGAATTGCTCTATTCATACCATCTTATAAAACAAGCCTACTAAGACAAGTTTGGGGTTTGTTATCTTCAAAATTTTGGGCATATAGTCAAAGTACTTGGATTCATTCAGATTCATTCAAAATTTACATGGATTCATTCCCTCCCCCCTTCAGTGCTGTTACTTTATTCAATTTTTTCCCTTTCAGTAAGTTTCTTCATTTGGATGCACTTGTTTACATTTAGTTTAGGAGTTCCCCTCCCCAATCTTTGATTTTTCTTTTGTAATGTAAAGAATGTTACCATGAGTCTAAAAGTCAAAACAATACACTCCATCCCTCTCCCTTCTATCAGTCCCCTCACTCTAACCTCCTTACAGGGTATGCAACTTCATTTTTTTTCTGGTTTATCCTGTGTTTCTTCTTGGAAAAAATAAAAAGGCAGATAAATATATGCTTTCTTATTTCATTTTTAGTACTATATATACTCTCTTGCTCTTGGCTTTTTCACCTATATCCTAGAAATAACTTCAAATTAGTGCATGGAGATCTTCATTTGTTTTCACAGCTAATAACTATAGTCTGGGCAGTTAGGTAGTTTACAATATTTTCCCATTGCATATAACACTACAATGACTGTGCATATATACTCTAGGACTGTCACCAGGTGTATATTCAAGGTAAATTCCTAAATGTGGAAATGCTGGGTGAATGCATATGTAATTTTGTTAGTGTCAAGTACCTCTTCATAGTGGCTGTACCATTTTGCATTGCCACCAGCAACGTCTGAGTACCTTTTCCCCACAGCCTCCAGAACAGACTGTGTCAAGCTTTTGGTTTTTTTGACAATCTGGTGGGTGAGAAATTTTGGTCAAATTTTAATTTACATTTTTCTTATGGCAAAAGTTGATCTTCTTTTCATGTATTTCAGAAGGTGTTTTATTATCTTTTTTGCGAATTGTCTGCTTATGCCTTTTGCCCATTTTTGGCCTTCGTTAAAAAAAAAAATACTAGAGATAGTAGCCTATATGTTGCAGATATTTTACCACACCCTGTCATTTGTCTTTTGACTTGCTTATGTGCAGAAGTTTTTAACTTTTTAGTAGTCAAATTTATCAATATGTTCTTTTATTGTACATGGACTGAATCATAGAAAGACTTCTCCTATGCCCGGATTATAAGGAGGAATTCATCCATGCATTCTTCTAATGCATATAAAGTTTCATAATTTATTTAGATCTCTGATCCATTTGGAATTTAATTTTATTTATAGAATGACAAATGGATTTAATCTTTTTCCAAATGTTTAGCCAGTTATCCCAACACCATTTATGAAAAAGCCCATCTTTGTCTCAGTGATTGGAGATACCACTTTTTTCATAACATTCCATATAAATTTCGTCTATTCTTGATATTTCATTCCATTCCACTTCATTCTATTCTAGTATGTACCCCAGTACCACTCTGTTTTAATTACAGCAGCTTTATAGAAGTTTTAGTATCTGATAAAACTAGCCCCTCTCAGTTCTTTCTTTTCAGTTTTTTAACTAAAGTCAGATGGAAAAATAAGCATGTTATCACATTGTCTACTTTCAGAAAAAAAGGATTATTAGTACTTTTACTAGGATCACATTATATTCATAAATTAACTTAGTAAAGATTAATATCTTGATACTGTTGAAATGCCCTATTCAAGAACTAGGTCTGTTCAAGTCTACTCTTGTATTTTTATGTTCTATAGGTACTTATCTATATGCTAGAGCTGCCATAACAAAATGTCACACAGTGGTGGTTTAAAAAACAAATTTATTTTCTCACTGTTATGAAGGCTAGAAGTCCAAAATCAAGGTGGTGGCAGGTTGGTTTCTCTTGAGACCTCTCTTCCTGGTTTGCATATGTACAAGCCTCTTCAGCATGTACTGACATGGCCTTTTTTCCTGGTGTCTTTCTGCATGTCCTAATCCCCTTTTCTTATAAGAACACCAGTAAGATTGCATCAGAGCCGACCTAATGGCCTCATTTTAACTTAATTACCTCTTTAAAGGCCCTATCTCCAAAACCAGTCATATTCTGTGGTATTTGGGGTTAGGACTTCAACATGTGAGTTTGGGGGGGCACACAACTCAGTCCATAACATCACATATTTCTTGCTAAATTTACTAATTATCTTTTCTGTTGCTATTCTAAATGGGCTTTCCTCCTCCAATATATTTTCTAACTGGTAATTATTTATACATATGAAAGATATTGATATTTTCAGGTTACTTTTATATCTTACAACCTGCCTGAATTATTTTGTTGTCTGAATTAGTTTCATCATTTTTTCTTTATAGAGTTCTCCAAACGTATGATCATGTCACCAAACGGATATAGTTGTACTTTTTCTCTTCCAGTTATCTTCTCTTGTCTAATTGCATTAGCTAACAGTGACAATATAATGTTAAAAAGTAGTGGAGATGGCAAACTTCCTTGACTTATTCTTGTCCTTGATGGGAATGCCTCTAGCATTTCCCTATTACCTAAGATGCTGACTTTGGATCTGAGAGAGAGAGAGAGAGATGTGTGTGTGTGTGTTATGTTGAGGAAAAGTATCTGTCTATTCCTATAGTTAAGTGTTTTTATTATGAATCAGTGTTGAATTTTTGTCAGAGGCCTTTTCAGCATTTCTGGTGATACTATTATGATTTTTCTTCTTAGGCTTATTAATATGGCAAATTATTCTTGCATTCCTGGCATAAAACCTGCTTGGTCACGATGTACTATTTTCTTAATGGAGTGTTTGAATCTGATCACCAGTAATTTATTTAGGATTTCCACATCAATATTCATAAGTGATACTGTTCTAAGTTTCTCTGTGTGTGTATGCTATCTTTATCAGGTTTTGGTGTTAATGTTATACTTGCTTCATAAATGTTTGTATGCTGTCAAACAATTCATCTTTCTAGATAGTCTCTCAACGTTTGGTTGACTCCCTCTGTAAAACCATCTGGGTTTGGTGCTTTCCCGTGAACTAATTCCTTGTTAACTTTCTCTATTCCTTCAAGGAAATAAATTTGTTTACACTTTGTATCTCTACTAAGGCTAATTTTGGTAAATTATACTTTTTCTAGAAGATTATCAACTTCACCTAAGTTTTCATATGAATTTGCATAAAGGTATGCAATGTAATAATTAATTTTTCCTTCTACATAAATAGCTGATCCCCTCTTGTTTCTTACTTTTTTATATTTGTGCTTTCTGCTGCCTTTTTTTTTTAATTGATTACATATCTAGTTTTGCCCCCCCCCCAAAAAAAACCAAGATTTGGATTTGTTGATCTGTTTTTCTACTCTCTACCTCATTATTTTTTTTGCTTTTATTATCTCATTCCTTGTACTTTCTTTGGTTTACTTGGATGTTCCTTTCCTAACTTTATGAATGAGAATTTAAAACTCATTTTTATTCTTTCATTTTTACTGGTAGAGGTGTTTAGGGCTATGAGTACCCAGTATGGCACACGGGGCTGGGGTGGGTGATCATACCCTAGTTAGAATGTGTGGATTTCCTGTTTACTCGATGTCACATACAATTCTAACAATGTTATTAATTTCTCAGAAAATTACAGTAAAAAATGACTGGTAACAGCAAGGAAGGAGACAGATAAGACATAAAACTAGACTCCAGAACTAAGGTCATTTGTGTAAAAAAAGACACAAACTGATTTTTAGGTCATGACCGTATTTCACAAAGTCCACATTAACATCATTACCACCACAGATATCTACTATCAGCCCAAACCATGCTGAGCACATTACACCACTCTAAAGATAAGAGCTCTCAGAGGGGTAACTTACTCACCTGTGGTCACATAGAAAGCATCAAGAGCCAGGATTCAAATGAAGGCAATGGGGACTCTCAACCATGGTGTTCTACTACTTCAGTCTCCAACAATGTTAAATTATATTCTATGTAGTCTAAGGCATGGGTGAGTAGAATAAATTCCAGAGTGTTTCTGGACATATTAAAGGTCACTTCATTTAAAAAGAGAAAACTTCAGTCTAGTAAGTTCAGGTATGAGAAGTACCTAGCTCCCTGGCAATGCATGATAAATGAATCACTATCAAAATCTGATTTGTGTAGTTTGAAGCCTTTATAAGTAGGGTGTATGTTCTGGCTTGCTTGGGACAGTCCCAATTTGTACCTGTTATCTGATATGATTAGTAATAGGCAACCCTTGTCAATGTCAAAAGTGTCCTGGCTTGGACAATAAATTATATGGTCATCCTAACTATAGGCAATGACTAATTAAATTCAGGAAAGGAAAGAGGTCTGGAACAGCTGCCAGCTCCAGAAAGAAGTATTAATGTGGAAGAGAAAAGACCCGTGGAAGCTAGATAGGCTAAGCCTACACACACGCATTACTCTAAAATAACAAAGCCCAGGCACCTCTTCCCTGTGTGAAATCCTAAAGGACAAGGCTGTTGCTCTCTACCAGATGTCGCCCCACCTCCCCACCCCTCATGCTTGTTCCTTTTATTTCAGCAATATTTCAGATAAGGAATAATTAAGATATCTGTTTTCTATTGGGGGAAAAGAAAAGAAGAAACATCCAGACTAATTATCCATGTTTAAGCACACTTTCTATGTGCAATTCTCATTTCTCAGGTGAGAGATTAACCAACCTAAGAATTAGGATTTGCAAACTCTAGGCCTGACACAGGTCAGAAACAGGAAGAGAGAGGTTAAAGAATGTCTTCCTCTTACTGTTTCTAGCCTGTGTTGCAGACTATTTCTATTTTATGGAAAACAGAAATATGGAGGATGGACTGTCTTGGGGAACCATTTTCCTTGGTGCACTAAGTTCCCACTTGGCAACTTCAAAGAATGACCCAAGTTTGGGGGCTTCCCTTTAAGGGCTGGTTAACTTGAATTATACGAATATCCTCTGAAACAGGAGCTCATTGTTAAAACACCTTTCTTTGTACACACACATTTCCTTTTGATTTGAGTCATTTAAAAATCAGACTGTGTGTCATTCCTATATTCTAGGCTCTCTAACATGGTAAAACTCTGACCTGGTTTCCGCACTCCACCCTTCAGGTATATTCTGAAAAAAGTGATTTCACCACTCCTTCCTCCACCCTCTTGGAAATCTTTAATTGCTTTATGTCTTTTAAGGGAAGAAACTATCTTCTCTTCTTTTCCTGACCTCTCAAGGAGGAAAAAATCTTCAGATTCCTGCCTTTTCTCAGGGATGCACCTCTGCTTTTCAAACTATCAGTTAAAAAATAAAATCCCTTTTCTAGTCAACAGGGAAACCAAGTTAAAGTTTTAGGAGATATTTTAGTTTCAGGAAGCAAGTTTAAGGAGATATTCATGATTCTGCCATCAGACTCGGCTCTTCTGTGCTGCCAAGGCACAAGGAAAAGGAATAAAAAAGAACAGCTAAAATTGGAAAGAGGAGCTAAGCTCCAGAAAGCATTCCTGTACACTCTAGATTTGAGCACTTTTTCAAGATTTTCAAGTACTGCTTAAAATTCTATCACTAAATTGTCAGTGGTAGTCTACTAATGAGACTAAGTCTGACAAATCCCCACTGGGTTGTGACCCACAAAATATTTGTGAAAAAGCAACTTTTTTCTTTAAACCCACAAAAGAGTTCTGATAAGAGGTTGCCAGACCCTTGGCCTATGTTTGTCCACACAGACACAATAGCAAACAAGCTACTTGCAACCTGGGGGTATATAAGTGCTTTCTAGTTCCCAAGGGTTGGAGAAGACATTTAGATAAGACATCTGAGTTCTAGTTCTGACTATGATAACTGTCTTTGTGACTTTGAGCCAATCACTTAACTTCCCAGGGTCTCAATTTTCTCACACAAAAGAGCAAGGGACATGTTCCCCAAGGGGCCTTTCCACTCTAAATTCTGCAAGTTGTCTCACCAATGAGAATGCTACTTTAGGTACGTCTGGAGCTTTGTAGTGTCCAAAGCTCAGTCCCACATGGCATCTCAGTTGAGTCTCAGGACATTTCAGTGAAGTCACCTAAGAACAGAAAGGCGACTGAGGGCTCATCGAAGAACAGCCCAGGAGTCAGTCCAGCTGCAGTTATTCTCATTGAAAAGGGGAGGGCAAGCAGCCAAAGCAGCTGTGCTCCATATAATATCTATACTAGACAGATGTCCTTAGATATTGTGTGTGCTCTATGACCTTCTAAATGGAAACATTTCAAGTAGAAAGTGGTGGAGAAGGTAAGACTACTTAAAATTTAATAGTAAATGCATTTATGAAATAAAAGTCCTTACCTCAAGCTGTGTCATGGAAACTTTAAAGAAATGATTCTCAGAACCCTAATCAAGGTTAAATTTCAGTGACAAGAGCCAAATCTCTGAGTGTTGGCACTTTACCTTTTTGTTTGCTGATTGGTGGTGAGGTGATGGTAGGGTGGGTTTGAAATATTAGATAAAGCTCACTGTGTACTGTATACACCTCCATCATGCAGGGCACTGCAGATTAGAATAGGACAGATTTCTGTCCCTGCCCACACGGAGTTTCTATCACTGAATCCTCACAAACAGCCATCTCCATTTACAGATGAGGAAGCAGGCTCAGTAACACATCCAAGGTCATACAACTGCTAAATTGAGGGCCAGGATTTGAATTAAGTTCTGCTCATAACTGCCAGATGACCCTACTGAGTACTATAAAACTGGAAAGAAATTGTAGAAGTTATTTTTTAAATTCTCTTTCCCTCCCTCTTAGTTTCTTTGGGGAACATCTTTTTAAAAGATAAAATAGTTTTGCCTAAAGGTAGCAACACAGTAGTATTTACTTTCTAGGAATATACTGATTACAAGTATAAATATACTAATAGAAGACAAATATGTGAACACAATTTGAATGTAAGTAGAGAAATAAATTGTATTGAATAACAGTATCCTCAAGCTTAAAAAAAAAAAAAAAAGCATTACATTTAGTTAAAAATAAATTTACTTAAAAATCTAACTTCTGAGAACCCAACTGCTGGGAAAACAGAATAATCAGGTTCCCCTCGCCTCAGGGCCAGTAGGGGTGTTTCCATAAGTGTGTTGTGTGTTGTGTGTGTTGTGTGTGTGTGTGTGTGTGTGTGTGTGTGTGTGTGTGTGGAGTTAGTGCACATGCCAGGCACCCTGGTTTTTGGCTGGCAGACTGCCCCAGGCAGACGCCACTCTGCGCAGCCATGCTTTCCAACCTATGGCTTCCAAGGACCTGTTTGCCGGTTACCTAGCTCATAGACCTGCCTGTGAGGGGTCTGGTGACCCAGCCTGGCATCTGAGGGGTCTGGGGACCTAGCCTGGCGTGTGAAGGGTTTGTGACCTAGTCTGTAAACGGGCTTGAAGGGTCTGTGAGCTCCAGACCCAGCCCTAGCTCGACAATTGGCCCAGTCGACAGGATTACAGGCAGGTAAAAGAGCAAAATTGGAGTCCTCAACAGGATTCCAACATTAGCCCTAGCTCGTCAACTGGCATAATCATGTAGCACTACACCAATCTTCCAGATAATGCTGGCCAGTGATTTTCTTTTTATATATTACAGATGACTTCCTTGAAATATATCTCATCTGTGAGACTATGCACCCACAATACATCTGCTAAGACTCCATGTCCTACTCTAAATTCCTGCCCCAACCTATCATTTGGGGGAACTGTCCTCTCACCATATTCTTCGCCCAGCTATCCCTAGCTTTTTGTAGTTTCCATCTGCTAGTTTTACACTTCTGCACCTTTGCTCACTTAGGCATATTTCCAAGTCTCAGTTATGTCATCTCTTTTATGGAACCTTTTCCGGTCTTTCTGCCCACTACCCAGTATAAGTGAATTCCTCTTTCCTTTGTGCCCACTCTAGCCTTTCATAGTAGCATCTGCAACATTTCATCACTAATTTGGCTTCACCTCACCAGACTATACATGGGCTGGTGAATACAGCCTAGGGGAGGGAAGATGAGGGGTTACTACTGCATGAACTGGCAACACAGCACTAGGTTTCTTGCCTTATCTATGTCTCTAACTATGGAACTTGAACTTCAATTTTTTCGTCTTAAATCAACTTTGTATTTAACATCATCCCATTCACCTCTAGAACTCTGTATAGTATTGGTCCCGATTCTTAGGTCATATATAGATTTAAATTAGAATGATATGGAAAAAGTCGGCATGACCTTACACTAAGCTGACAGGAAAATTCAGTGTCCAGTTTTTTGAACAAGCAGCATGGTGTCACAGAAAAAGTACGGGCTTTGAATCAAGACAGCCCAGGGTCCTGGCTGTATGAATTTAGGCAGCCTAAGTTCTCACCTCAGTTTCCATGTGGGGATATGAAAACGAGCTGCCAACAGCACCGCGAGGATCAAGAGTGGCGGCAAACAGCAGGCTCTCAAACGCCAGCTCCCTCTCTCTCTGCTCTTCCCATCCTTACCCCAGTTTCCTTTCTTTTGCCAAATATTTATTTGCTTAACTTCCAAAGAAGGAAGATGCTATGCTATTAGAGACTTCAAAAGTTGTTTGAGGTAGAAAAAAAATTTCAGAGTGTAAGCTAAAAATCTCAGGAGAAAAGAAAAATGCTTTGTAAAGCACACGAAATCTAACAGTCAGAGGTGGGTTTTAAATTTATACTTCCAAAAGTGAAAACTTTTCTTAATTATTTACTAGCCAATTAACAGGGGCAATTTACTCTTAAAACCTCTCTTATTAGTAAAATGGGAATAATAGTACCTCTGATTTTTATTTATATAGTGCTTTTATTAATTTATTTATATACATGCCAAGTACTGTACCAAATGTTAACTCATTTAATCCTAACTCTGATCCGAGGCATTATCATTACCTTCACTTTATAAAAGTGGAAACTAAGGTATAAAGAGATTAATTTGCCTAAGAATATATAACCAGTAACCAGTGGAGACAGGATTCAAACATAAGCAGCCTAGTTCCAGAATCTAAAAGCTCTTAACCACTGTGCTATGGTGTTTCTCACAGTGCTGCAGAGGTTAGTTTTAACAAAGTTGTGAGCTATGGTAAGCACTCAGTGAGGGATAGTCATCATTACACATAAAGCAGTTGACTCTGGTGTGCCCAATCATCCATCAGACTCTATTGATATGTAAGTACTATCCCCAGGTGTCACACCAAGGCTGCTTTACTCAATTTGTAATTGCAGCAGAATTATATTCAGCTCATTCTTAGTTCAAATTTGATTCGGTTAAATATATTCCATGAAACTGAGACATTTGTTATCTAATGAAGATTACTGACCAACAGGAAATAAAAACAATGCCTCCAGAAACACCTGAAGCACAGGTGTGGACTCTCCCAATTTACCATTATCAATCCAAAATTCATTCAGCTGATATACATACACATTTCAGATCACATGCTCTACTACTAAAAATTTTGAATGTCCCTCCCCCGCCGTCCCACCTCCACTCCTTTGTTAGAGAAAACTGATTAAAAGAGTGGGAAACCACTTTGAGGAAGCAGTATAGTGGCAGTCGTTAGCAATGTGAATTTTAGAGTTAGACTTTAATTTGTATCCTTACTCTCCATTTACAAGTCATGTGAAACTTAAACTTTATGTATCTCAGTGGCCCTGTTGGAATCTACCGTAGTGGTCAGGATTAAATGAGAATACAGGTGAAGTCATAAGCACAGTGTCTAGCACACAGTAAGCATAAAAAGTAGCTCTTTAACTTTTGTTGCTATTTTTATTATAACAATTACTGTTAGTTCTGTTTAGTGAAATCTTGCTTACATTACAAATTTCCTTTTTATTCTAAGATGTACACACAAGTTATGTTCCTTGTATCACTGTTTCAGCCGTATTATGTTGCAAGAACACATTAGTGCATAAAAGCCTTTTCTTTTTTTCTTTTCTTTTTTTTTTTTTAAAAAAAAGATGACCGGTAAGGGGATCTCAACCCTTCCCCCCCCGTTGTCAGCACCACCCCCCCCCAGTGAGCGAACCCCCCCCCCCTACATGGGATCCGAACCCGTGGCCTTGGTGTTATCAGCACCGCACTCTACCGAGTGAGCCACAGGCCGGCCCATAAAAGCCTTTTCACATGCATTATTTAATCCTCACCACAACCCTGGGAAGTAGATATAGACACTCCCCTATTTCACGGGTTAGCAAACACAAGTTCAAGTGACTGACCCAAGGTCAAAGTTACCGAGTGCCAAAATTTAGTGCCTTCCAACCCCAGGAGCTCCCCCACCATATTTTAACCATACTACTAAAGGAAAATAGTATCTCCTTTAAATGGCCTTATTTGTCCTGAATTTTCTTTAAAAACTCCACTAGACACTTACCAGTTGGCAGTTGGCATTCTGCTATGAGCAAGCGCCTCTCCTTTCTCCCCAATCTACTTACAATAAACATGGGTTCCTAGATTCCTGTTTTTCCCCCAATGGTTTAATTCATTTCTGTCCTTAATTATTTTGTTGATCAAACTGTCTCAGATTTGGCCAGGGGCAACTCCTTCAAGCTGGTCCCTGCGTCCCTGTGACATGATGTGCTTCCATTAATTTTCTTTTAAATAACTCATTTTGAAATCAGCTGGGCTTTTTCCCGTTTAGAAACTGTAGGTTATATGTTTCAAAAGGATATATCCACAACTGTTTTCTAACTTAACCATCTTACTTAAACATCTGTCCCGTATTTTACCATACCCTATGTAAACCTTTCCAATGTTAAAAGAGATACCATCAGAAAAAACCCTTCTGAATCTGTTACAAAGCTAGCCAGCTACACATAATTGATAGGAAATTACAGAGAAACACAAAGGAAAAATCATACAAGGCAGTCTCACTTTTATCATGCAAGTATGTGTGTTCACTTTTAGCTTACAAAAAGCTGCCCAAATACCCCTTATAAAATCATACTCTTTTTCTGCCTTATTTTGACTGAAGATTCCAGACAGGCAAGCAGGTAGTCAAGTAAAGGTGATGTGTGACTACATAAGCCAGACCATAACTTAGACAAGAAATGGCTTCTTCCAGGTGAATGAGTGAAGAACTAAGAACAGTAGTATCTCTTGGTCAGTGGTACAGTAGAATATAAACCCGACCTTCCACCTGTAAGGTCTGCTAAGATTCCAGAGCATAAAAATTTGGATTTAAACAACAAGGGGGAAAAATCGCTAAACAGTCCTTTGTTGACCTAAATCTTTTTATTTAAATCATAGTATTTGCAGACTGTAGATCTTTCATCAAAGAAGATAACTTACTTCTGGTTAACACAACTCATGTGGCTTGTAGCAGCTTTATGAAGAGCAGACCTGCAACAGAGTATTACGGTCAGGCTTCAATGCTAAAGGTCACAGGACAGAGAAATCCTGTTGAGGGCAATGACAATTAGGAAAGTGGAATGGGTAAACAGCAAGTTAAGTATTTATCTCCCCACCTCCCATAGATGGGGAAGAGCTGCTGAGATAATAGAAGCCCAGATCAGACAAAACCCAGGGGAAACAGAAGTCTGCAGCCTTTCAAACTAGTCCTAACACCACTATCTAGCAACTACACCAATCCCCAGCCAAGTCTGCAAACTGACAAAATTTGGGTTTTTCAGTTCTACTATTCTTTTTTTTTGTCTTTTTTCCGTGTCCGGCAACGGATCACAACCCTCAGTGTTGCCCCCGTACCGGGCCGGGGACCGGCAACGGGATCGCAAGCCTCGGTGTTGCTCCCGCGCCTCGCTCAGCCAGTGAGTGGAAGCCGGTCTGTATGTGGGATCCGAACCCTCGGACGGGAGCGCCGCCGCGCTTCCCAAGCGGCGTACTATCCAGTGCGCCACCGGGCCGGCCCCAGTTCTACTCTTCTTAAAGGCCTCTTAGATATTTAACACAATGCTCGTGATATCCATTCTACAGTTACTCCAAACACCCCAGATCTGCTCCTTAAAATAAATATCCCCTTTTTGCCTATTTTCTCCCCCAAACAAATCTCATTTTTCCAATTATCAGGACAGAGGTTTGATGATTTGGCTAAATCATGATTTGTATGTAGTCTTTCAAGAGAACATCTGCATTTTGAAGTGGAAAATGGCAAGGCGATGGGATATACATTTGGAGAAAAAAAATCTCCAGTCTTTTCTCTGAAACTTTTTGATATCTACTACCAAGGAGGCTGAAAGTAAAACCAAGAAAATCAGTCTGAGATGATTACTTACATAAGCCAATTGTCTCTTCTCTTTCTCTTCCTTTTGCGAGTGTCCAGAAAAGTCATAGGGCACTTCTAACAAGGGTCAAATCATCTGTAACTGCCCCCCCACCCCCACCACACAAACCTACAAGAGATCATTGAGGATGACCTACACGTGGGAATAATAAGCCAAAAAGCACACCTCACAAGGTCTCAATTATTATCAACTAAAGCTGATCTTGGATTATTAGCCAGGTATTTTAATTTAAAATATTTTCACATGACTGCAATTAGTGTACGCACAACTTTGATTTATTATGACAAATGTATTCCAGTTTTCTTAAGTCATTTTTGGGGGGGTTTTGCTTTTAAACAGCTGCTACTAGCTGCTGTTTTTTCTGCCCTATGAACTAGCAGCAGTGGGTAGAAGAGAGCTGCACTTTAAATGAATCCAGAAGATAAGAAAATATCTTCTCTTGACACCTAATATTGCAAAAATAGGATAACAAGAAAAATAATGAAGTAGAGGACAAAGATCAGGAAAGCAAAAATATAAACAAGATACTTTGTATGATCTATAGACCATTACTGTCTTAAATTTCCAGATAGGAGTAGATTTGGTAATAGAAAAATTCCACACAGAATCAAATCACATTGTAGTTGTTTAGATGTCTGCTTCAATTGACGTAATTTATGTACTTTTACAATTTATGTAAAAGTAACATAGTAACAGCTGAAACTATCTGTTCATAAGTTAATAAATAACCCAAAACAAATGTCCCAAATAATGCACTTGAACACTTGCTCAGAAAAAAATAAAAATAACAAACTTCACATTTTGCTCTGAACTTAAAACTATGAAATCCACTAAAAGACCTGGGTATAAAATCCTACTCATTTCTATATTATTGCATATGTTTCTAATAATATTATAGATGACAGTGATAAAATCTTGGAGAAAGTTCAATGTCTAAACTCCATGTCTACTCAAGCTGTGTCAAGCATGAATACAAATAGTGACTAGTGCTTTTTCAAAAAAAATTGCCGTGTGGACTGAAGAATCTCTGAGCCCTGAGTGAACTGTGGAAGAACAACTGCAAAGGCCATGGGCATTCTCCTCACCCCAAGGCATCCTTCCTGCAGGAGGCCTCTGCAAACTGCCTCAATGGTTCTTCCCCACCATCCACACTTCAGGCATAAATGCTTTGGTTTGTACCTCATAACTTTTAAAGCTTCATCTTAAAGTTATACACATCTCCCCCCCATAGAAAAGGATTAGAAAAACATCCAGTCTAGAATTACAAATTATAACTATATATAGTAGTATATTTGTATTATAGTAACCCCTATGGAACACATATGTGCTAATTTTCCTTAGTCTCAATTTTAATTTGTTTTATCCTGATCTACTTTATTAGTAATATTTTTCTATTTTATTGTATTGCTACCTATAAATGGATTTAAATTCCTTGTACAACGAAATATAAATGTATATCTGCACTACCACATAGGGTTGAACATCTGGAATGTCCAGATGTGTTAGCAGTAGGTAAGTGAGGTTTTTTGTGACTACTCTCAGGTTTATGACTTAGCTGCACCCTCTATCTACACCTCAATTGTTCAGTTTAGCACACACAGGTGATTACATGCCAGTGTTTCTGGGCAGATGCGGTTCCTAAGGATTTGTATGTGTTCTATAAGTGTCTGAATGAAAAGAAATTTAGATGTACATAAACACAGGGCATATTGCCTTATCTGAATTTTCAGTTAATACTGTCGCTAATTAATCCTGTCTTCAAAACACTTATAATGATTCTATCTTTATCTGGTTTACAGACTCAATTATTAGACCCCCAAATATCACCACTCAGATAAACTTGAAGGAACAGTCAATACATTTCCCCCTACTGTAAGATTTTTAAAAAACAACTCCAATTAGAAGTTTTTGTTATGGGCCGGCCCCATGGCTCACTCGGGAGAGTGCGGGACTGGTAGCGCCGAGGCCACGGGTTCAGATCCTATATTGGGGATGGCCAGTGCGCTCACTGGCTGAGCGTGGTGCGGATAACACCATGCCAAGGGTTGCGATCCCCTTACCACAAAAAAAAAAAAAAAAAAAAGCTTTTGTTATCACTAGTTCATATAAGTACAATATGGTGAAGCTAACATTTTTTAAAGACTCATCTTTCTTTTAAAAATATTAATTTTACTCATCTTAGTATTTTGTGTGAGAAAATTGAGATATACGCAAACGAGAAGCCAAAAAGAGCAACTTTGCTGCATGCCAGAGTACAATGGCTGTCTTAAGGAAAAGCACTAGTGGGACTGAGTCGTGAGCTCAATTAGCTGCTGTTGGGAAAATATAGGAAAATAGTCAGGGCCCCTCAGATATTCAGAATCTTGCCGAGCATTTGATATAAATATGCACGTGCCCAGGTGTTCCCTGGTTGTCTGATGTAGACGCACATGTGAACCCAGGTGTCCTGGGTTATGGACTTAAGTATAAAGGACAAGTGGCTCTGATCCACAGGGCCCCCCGCCCCCACTGAAGGCTGTTGATGCTAGTGCCCCCAGAATGCCCCGAGAGGCTGCCACTGGATCTTTCCCAATAACCTAGTGTTGACCTGCACGTGAGGGGTTTGTGCTCCAGTCTGTACAATAGGTTTGAAGGGTGTGAGCCCTAGCCTTGACAACAATACAAATGGAAACTTAATATAACTAAAATAATGAAACATGCTGGCTTTAGCTATGAATTGCTTTAACAATACAACTGGCTAGTCCGACAATTGCCTCAGCCATACAATTAGCATAGCTATGGCCCTAACCCAACAACTGGCATAGTTGCGTAGCTTAACGGCTGCTTATTCATGGAATACCATTTTTAAAATTGAGATAATTGTAGATTCACAAGCAGTTCTCTGTAAGAACAGAGAAATCCTACTTACCTTTACATCACAGTCAGAATACTGATGTTGATGATGTCAAGATATAAAAACTGCCATCGCTCCAAGGATCCCTCAGTTTGTCCTTTTATGGCCAGCCCCGCTCCCCTCCTGTCCCCATCCCCTCCTTAACCCCTGGCAACAAACAATCTGTTCTCTATTTCAATAATTAAGACTTTTTCTCCAAGGCAAAATTTACCAAGCCATGAATTACATGGTGACTGAGGCAGCCAGAGTCAAAACTCTCATTCAATCAACAGGTGAAGAGGATTTTAGGTGTATTTTAATCTAAAACAGCTGGCAGCCATTATGCTGAAAATGAGAGCACCTGGAAGCTAACTCCAGGGTGTTACTGTAAAGATCAAAATTGAGATCTCAGAATTTCAAGCTCAGGTTTAATAAGGCCTTTCAAGTTAAGTTCAAAGTGCAGAAGATAATTTTCAAGAACCATGTGGAAAAACAAAAAAAAAAGGCCAAATGGCAGGAAGTCTCTAGTAAGACATTTTAATAGCAGCAGATAGCAACCGAATGGTCTTCTCAATACCACAGTTAGATGACTTACTTAACCACTGTTAGCATTTACTTTGGTAATGAAAAAGAAAACCTACATTTAATTCAACCACTAATAAGTAGCCTTGATCCTGAAGGGTAGTAAAAGTCCAAGTAAACAGTCCACGTGTTACATCATTAGCAGGGTCATAGTCTTCAGAGGCTCTACAATCTTTCTCTTTCCTGTAAGTGTCCACACATTTGCAGAAAAAGAAATCCCTAACATTTTCTACTTTCCCAAAGATGTATTTTTTTCAGTAATGGGCAAAGTAGTACCTTTCAACAAAATGAAATTTCTTCGCCTCACAAACTCTTTGCCATTGTTAACTATAATAAATACAAGTTGCTGCAAAGTGTTTCTCTAAGTTTCATTTTTGTCCCACTATTTTTATGATCTTATTTAAAACAAAAAATGGCATAGAATAAACTACTATTACTTGAATCAATAAAATTATTTTTGGTCAAAGAGATATCAAAAGATATCCAAAAGAACAATTACAAAACTTGCACTGAGTTAAATGACAAAGCATGGCTTTCTCCCCAACTTCTCCACCGAATTAAAGACACCTTATCACATCTTATCAGAGTGCTAATTCATTAATGAATATCACAGAAGGAAAATTCTGGAAAAAGCAAGTCAATTAAAATACCTGTATCAGAACATGCAAAATTCAAAATGCTGAATGATTTAAAAAATTTATTAGTATCTCTTTCCAATAAATTGAGAACTTCTCCTAGACAACTGGACTTGATGACTTGCCTGGAAACTTTAAACCAGTGGTTCTCAAACTTTAGCATACATCAGGATCACCTGAAGAGCTTGTTAAAACACAGATTGCTGGCCCCATCCTGAGAGTTTGTTTCAGTAGGTCTGTGGAAAGGTTTAAAAATTTGCATTTCTATCCATTCATCCATTGATGGGCACTTAGGGTGATTCCATATCTTGGCTATTGTGAACAATGATGCAGTGAATGTGGGAGTGCAGATATCTCTTCAACATACTGATTTCAAGTACTTTGGACATATACCCAGTAGTGGGATTGTAGGATCATACGGTAGCTCTATTTTTAGTTTTAGGGGGAACTTCTGTATTGTTTTCCAAATTGGCTATACTATGTACATTCCCACCAACAGTGTTATAAAGGTTCTCTTTTCTCCACATCCTCACCAACACTTATCTTCCATCTTTTTGATAACTACCATTCTAACAGGCATGAGGTGATACCTCATTGTGGTTTTAATTTGCATTTCCTTGCTGATTAGTGATATTGAGCATTATTTTTTTCAAATGGAATACCATTCAGCCTTAAAAAAATAAGAAAATTCTGTCATTGTCGACAACATGGATGAATCTAGAGGACATTATGCCACATTAAACAAGCCAGGCACAGAAAGACAAATACTGAAGTCCCCCATTTCCCATTCCCTTGTTTTTTACCTGCAGTCAACCATGGTCTGAAAATATTAAACAGAATACTCCAGAAATAAACAATTCATAGGTTTTAAATTGCATACCATTCTGAGTAGCAGATGAAATCTCATACCATCCCACTCCATTCTGCCTGAGATATGACTGTACAGCGTGTCACCCTTTAGTCACTTACTAGCCGTCTGGGTTATCATATCTACTGTCGCGGTATCACAGTGCTTGTGTTCAAGTCACTTTTTACTTCATAATGGCCCCAAAGTGCAAGAGCAGTAATGTTGGCAACTTAAATATACCAAAGAGAAGGCATAAAGGAAACACCCTTAGGTGAAAAGGTGAAAGTTCATGACTTAATAAGGACAGAAAAAAAATCGTTTGCTGAGGTTGCTAAGATCTTTGGTAAGAACAAATATTCTATCCATGAAATCGTAAAGAAGGAAAAAGAAATTTGTGCTAGTTTTGCTGTCGCACCTCAAGCTGCAAAAGTTACAGCCTCAGTGAATAAGTGCTTAGTTAAGGTGGAAAAGCCATTAAATTTGTGGAGAGAAGACATGAACAGAAACGTTCCAACTGACGAAAATGTGCTGTGCCAGGAAGCATTGAGCCTATACAAAAACTCCAGCAAGGAAATGACTGACACCAAGCCATTCATTCTAAGTAAGGGATGGTTACACAGATTCAGGAATAAAGAAGGTCAACAGTAGCCAGACAATATGCCACAATGCCTATGTCATTCACCTCGCTTCATCTCATCACGTAGGCATTTTATTATCTCATATTACAAGAAGGTAAGTACAGTACATTATGGTATTTTGTCAACAGTAGCCAGACAATATGCCACAATGCCTATGTCATTCACCTCGCTTCATCTCATCATGTAGGCATTTTATTATCTCATATTACAAGAAGGTAAGTACAGTACATTATGGTATTTTGAGAGAGAGACTACATTCACATAAGTTTTACAGTATATTGTTAACTATTCTATTTTATTATTGTTGTAAATTTCTTACTGTGCCTAATTTATAGATTAATCTTTATCATAGGCATGTATGTATAGGAAAAAACATAGGACATATAGGGTTCGGTACTATCTGTGGTTTCAGGCACCTACTGGAGGTCTTAGAATGTATCCCCCATAGGTAAGTGGGGATTATTGTATCACAAGGTCTTACTTACACGTGGAATGCCAAACCTACAGAAGTAGTGAGTAGAACAGTGGTTACCAGAGGTGGGGAGAGGCGGGGTGTTGGTCAAAGGGCACAAAGTTTCACTTAGACTGGAGGAATAGTTCTGGTGATCTACTGCACAGCATGGGGACTATAGCTAACAATAATGTATTGTGTATTTCAAAACTGCTAAAAGAATGAATTTTAAATGTTCTCACCACAAAGAAATAGGTATGAGCGATAGTGGATATGTTAATTAGCCTGATCTGACCATTCCACAATGTATCAAAACATTACATTGTACCCCGTAAATATATATAATTATTATTTGTCAACTAAAATAATTTTGCATTTCTGACAAGTTCCACACTTGATCTGGGAACCACACTTGGAAAACCACTACTCTAAACCTAGATACTCTCAATTTTTGTTCAGTTTTTCCTTGAGTTGATGGGACTTCAGTAGAAAACACCAAGTTATGCTTAAACTGCTAAATGGCTCTTTGAAATACTTCATTTGAGGTAAAATAGTGGCACAGTTCAAAATAATCCAGTGTTGAGCTATGTATGTGCAGTTTAGAATTCCAGATCCCCTTTTTTGTATTTCATAGAAACAATACCCAGGTGTGCTCCAAGGAGCTTTATATAGAGAAAATACCTATTCACTTCTGGGAATATGAGGGCCCTTTGCACTTTGATTTAGTGGGGCTTCTCCTCATAAGGTACAGGAATTGCTTCACAGTGGTCTCTGGAAAAAGTCCACTTCTTCCAATTCTCACATCAAACACACCACAATATGAAAAATATAAGTCTAATCCTGATATGGTTGAATTACATAGATCTTAGCCTCAGCCTCAAAGTTTTCTAGAACTGTTATTTTCATGGCTCACAAGATTCTTAGGTAAAAGGGAGGCTGAAACAACATTCATGGAGTATTAAAATGTCTATTTTAGCCCTATCAAACCGTTTATTAGAACATGTAAGTTGTTAAGAGTAACAAAATCATATGAGTACTGGTTTTAACATTTCATCTTATATCAGAGATCTTAGTAACAGCAATGAAATCATCCAAGAAAGATGATGGTCAAAGGGTATGGACAAACTGAGGACTCGTCTCTAAAAAAATGTACAAATGACTACACAGATAAATTAAAAACAGCGTTTTCACTTAATGGCCAAGTTTATTAAAATGTGCTAGCTGCTAAAACTAGAGATGTTAATAACACATGTGGTCCCTGCCCTCATGGAGCTTTATTCATTACACTGCAGAGAAGGCCAACAGAAAAATAATTATCAGTGAGAAGAACAGTATGAAGAAATTCAGGTTGCTATGGGCAACACAGATATAACCTACCTTGGGGGTGGAAAAGGAGGTATCAAAGAAAGGCTTCCCAATGAAACTGACGTCCACTAAGCTTAGACCTGGAGAATAAATTAGAGCTAGGCAAAGATGGAGGAGAAAAGACAAGTAGAGGAAAAGTGCATTGAGTGTTTCCATAAAGTCAAGCGCACAAAGCAAGGAAGAGTAGGGAAGGAAGCTGGAAAGGTAGACAAGGACCTCTATACAAGACAGAGCTCTGTACAAGACTTTCCAAAAGCAATAGGAAGCAGGAAGAGAACAGGATCATATATGCATCTTAGAACATCACTTTCTGTAGTATAGGAATGGACTGAAGGGGGTGACTAGTCAGGAGGCCCCACTGCAGTATGAGATGAAGTGCTGGAAGACTGGTGCAGAGTTGAGGGGAGGGGAGAAAGAAGACATGTCCGTAGTGTTTTCTAAACAGCGAATTTTGGCTTCAGAATACCTTTCATGTCAAAACACCTCTACTTTCTAGTTGTCTGACACACAGGTCACGTAATTAGTAGGGGCCTATTCTGTCACTTGTGCAGTCAGATTAAAATCTTCCTCATGGGCCGGCCCAGTGGCGCACTGGAGAGTGCGCCGCTTGGGAGCGTGGTGGCGCTCCTGCTGAGGGTTCGGATCCCATGTGGAGACTGGTCCCCGCTCACTGGCTGAGAGCGGTGCGGGCGCAACACCAAGGGTTGCGATCCCGTTGGCGGTCGCGGTACGGGCACGACACTGAGGGTTGCGATCCCATTACCAGTCAGGAAAAAAGACAAAAAAAAAAAAGGGAAAAAAAAAAAATCTTCCTCATGTACCTCTCAAAGTTACTTTGGAGATCAAAAAATCATACACCTAGATAATCTTGTTTGTACATATTACTTATGCACAAGTATTTTCTCCAAAATTCTTAGTTCCATTTCAATTTCTGGCTAAAAGGGGACCATGTATCTCTGTGTTGAGCTTTTTTTAAAAAAATTTTTTTTACATCATCTGATATAACAAGCAATAAAGAATGTCTATATTGAAACTAATAAGGAGAATTCAACATGGTTGGTGGAAAAAAAGCAATTGCACTCCTAGACAAGAGCGTAATGTTTAAAAAGATACAATAAAAACCAGCTATCTAGAAATAAATCTAAGAAAAGATGTACAAGAATTGTATGGAGAAAACTGAATAATTTTATGCTCAAGAGCATAACTATGTCAATCTTCCCCAAATGAAATCAATGAAATTAAAATAAATCCCCAGAAGATTTTTTCACAAAATTGACAAGGTGATCCTAAAGTGTATAATCTAGAAATCACAAAAACATAACATTGAATGAAAATAGCAAGTTGTAAAAGGAAACTCCAGTATCATAACATTTTAGAATATACGAAATAACATTATATATTGTTATGGATTCATACATATGTAATAACAGTATAAAAACATGCATGAGAATGACAAACATCAAATTCAGAATAGTAGTTACTGAAGGGAAATCCAGAGGGGCATTACAGGGGTTTTAGTTTATGTGTAACATTTTATTTCTTAAACTGGGTAGTGGATACAAAGATATTTGTTACATTTTCCCCTATTATTTAAGCTCTCCTTGTATGTCTTAAATATTCCACAAAAATATAGAATGCTTTTTATTTGAAAACCACATTATTATGTGATCTAGCCCAGTAGTTCCCAAATACTAATCCAATAGCTATACCAGCAACACCTGTTAAAAACACAGATTACCAGGCTATCCCAGGATCAGAATTTCTGGGAAGGGAGCCATGCGATTTTAATGCACAACGTTTGGGGACTCTTGGGTAAACCACTAGATATTAACAGCCAATCCACCAACAAAATTGAACTCAATCTGACAATAAGATATTTAAATGCTTGCCTGAATATCTAATCACTTTCTAATTGATCCAGCTGTCTAGAATGTGGATGCAACTTGAGGGCAAAAGTACACAAATTTTAAAATATATCCTTTACTCCCCAAAAAGGTCATACATGTAAAAACCAGGAATATCTTATAAAGTAATACTGTCAAATGATTCAACAGCAGAAGATAATTACTTCATATCCTCCACAGAGAATATGTAAGAGCAAAACTCCATCAGAGATGATAAAAAGTGCTGTTCTTAAGTACGAAGTAAGACAAGTCACTGGCAACTGCCCTCATGAGGTACGTAGAGGGCAGCACTGTGCTTTCCTTTCCTAATTTTCTTCCCTTGTAGCACAATTCACAGCTAAATTAGTCTAAAGAAATGCACAGAACCAATGTGAAACATAAAAAATAAATTTAGAAAGAAAACCGTTTATTAAAAATTAGAGGTATTAGTACTGAAGAACAATTTTCATAGCCTGCTCCTCAGAAATAAAATTAACTAGAGAGGTCTAAGCTGTTATAATATATGCAATACTCAAGGGCTCACACACACACACAAAATTTCCCCAAATATTTTAAAATTACAACTAAAAACACAGAAAGGGGTTATTTTGATGTTCTAAACAACATGAATCTGCTAGGGGGCATACAAAGCACATCAACATAAAATGACTCACTTACCGGGGCTTTCTACTCGCTTATAGTGGTAGGGATTGATGCAGACCTCCTTCTGCTTGGAACCAAAAGGAAACTCACAGCATTCCAGTGGTTTTAGTTCGTGGTGACTCTGAAGATCGGGCCAGCGCCACACACGGCAGTAAATGACATGAGGCAGTCCCTTACGGTGGGAAACTTGCAGCCTGCCATCCAGAGAGCGGGGAATGGTGACACAGTTACTTGGTTGCCCCGGGCAGCTCAAGGCCTTTTCCAGTTCCTCCATGGCACCTTTCTTTTTCTTCAGTTTTTTCACCAAAGCATCAACTGCTTTCTCTGCCCATTTTTCTTCTTCATCACCCTGTTTCCACCCAAGAAGTCTCTTCACAGCTGGACTTGTGAAGGAAAATAAACTCGTCACATTCATAGTGGCGGAACTAGTTATATACTCCTTGGATATGGTGAAACAAAGGAGTCTCCAAATGCAATAGGACAGCAGGACAGAGATCAATTTATTTACATAGGATTCTCTAGTTTCTTAGTTTGAGGTCCTGAAAAGTAGAAATTACCATTCCTAGTGCTTCCAAAAGTAATCTAAATTCAGCACCTAGGGGGGGAAAAAAGAAAAAAAATGTTTAAAATTAACTCTACCACTGTCTTGGACTGAGTGTTCCCTCAAAATTTGACTTCCACTGTGACAGTGTTAAGAGGGTGGGAAATCCTGTTATGTGTACTTGAAAGGTGGGGTCTTGAAGAGGTGATTAGATCGAAGGACCATGCCACAGTGAACGGATTAATACTAGTGGTCAGGGGTGTGATTCTGAGGGCTTTAAAAGGAGCGTACATGAGGAGCTATCTCTTTGTTCTGTTTGTGTCATCTTGCGATGTGATACGCTGTGTAGCTGAAGCCACCACCAAGGAAGGCGTTCACAGGATGTGTTCCCTGGACTTTGGACTTCCCAGCCTCAGAAACTGTAAGCAATAAATTTCATTTTCTTCCAAATTACCCAGTTCTGTGTATTTTGTTATAAGCAACAGAAATGGACTAATACAGGAAACTGGGACCAGAGAAGTGGGGTGTTGCTTATAACAAATAACTTGAAAATGTGGAAGTGGCTTTGGAACTGGGTGTTAGGCAAAGGTTGGAGGAGTTTGGAGGACTCAGAAGATGACGGAAAGATAAGGGAAAGTTTGGAATGTCTTAGAGACTGATTACATGGTGGTAAACAGAGTGCTGACAGAAATATGGACCATAAAAACCATTCTAAGGAGGTCTCAGATAGAAATAAGGAGTTTATTGCAAACTGAGGCAAAGATCATCCTTGCTGTGAACTGGCAAGGAATGTGGTTGCGTTGTATCCATGCCGTTGGACTCTGTGGAAGTTGGAACTTTGGAGTTGTGAACCAGAGTATTTGGCAGAAGAAATTTCTAAGCAGCAAACCATTCAGAAAGCTGCATGGCTACTTGTAATAGCCTATACTGAGTTATGGCGGCAAAGGCATGACATAAAGCCAGAATTTAAAAGGGAAGCAGAGTATAAAGATTTGGAAAATTTACAGCCTGGCTATGTGGTAGAGAAGCAGAGCATTTTCAGAAGAAAAATGCAGTGATTAGTACAAAAGAAAGGTATTATCAAGAGAAGGGGAAAAAGGCCCTGAAGACATTGCAGAAGCCTTCCATTTTAGGCCCAATAGACTAGGGAGACAAAATGGTCTTGGGAAACATGCCTGAAGAACCCTCCATGGGCTTGCTGCCCAGGGCTGCCTCAAGATGTTGCTTCCTGCACCCCTGCTGCTCCAGCCTTGGCTAAGTTGGCCCCAGGCATGGCTAGACCTGCAGCTTTGAAAGATACAAAACAGAAGCCTCAGTGGAGTCCATGTGGTGTTAAGTTTGCAGGCTCACAGAATGCCAGAGTTGGACAGGCTTGGGAACCTCCACCCCAATTTCAAAGGATGTATGGAAAAGCCTGGGGGTCCAAGAAGAGATCTGTCACAGGGGCAGATTCACCATATAGAGCCTTTGCTAGAGCAATGCCAAGAGGAAATGTGGGGTTGGGGTTGGAGTTGCAGCAGACAAACCTCATCAGCACCATGCCTAGTGGAGCCATGAGAGCAGGACTGCCATGGATACACCAAACTTGTGGAGCTACCAGCATGCTACGCCACCTGTGAGAGCTGAAGCATGGCCTAAGATCATTAAAGCCATAGAAGTGGAGATGCTGAGGACTTGGGGACCCAATCCCCACACCAGCATGCAGAGGACATTGAACATGGAGTCAAGGTACATGATTTGCCAGCTTTGAGATTTAATGCCTGCCCTTCTGGGTTTTGACTTGTTTGGGACCTTTTACCCCTTTCTTTTGGCCTATTTCTCCCATTTTGAATGGGAATATGTACCCTACGTTTGTCCTATCATTGTACCTTGGTAGTAGATAACTTGTTTTAAATTCACAGATGGGACTTAGAACTTTCGATTTTTGAGCTGAAACAAGTTAAGACTTTGGAGATGGAATGAATGTAATTGTATGTGAAAAAGACATGAGTGCTGGGAAGCCAGGGGTGGAATGCCTTGGATTGACTTCCCCCCAAAACTTGACTCCCACTGTGACAGTATTAAGACAGTCAGAAATCCTGTTATGGTAATTGGAAGGTGTGGTCTTCAAGAGGTGATTGGATTGTAGGACCATGCCATAGTGAATGGATTAATAATGGCAGTCAGGGGTGTGGTTCTGAGGGCTTTAAAAGGAATGTGCATGAGGAACTATCTTGCTTTCTCTGCTTTCACCATTTTGCAATGTGAGACCCTTGGGTCACTGTTGCCAGCACCAGATGTGTTCCTTGGGCTCTGGGCTTCCCAGCCTCAGAAACTGTAAGCAATATCTTGCTTTCTCTGCTTTCACCATTTTGCAATGTGAGACCCTTGGGTCACTGTTGCCAGCCCCAGATGTGTTCCTTGGGCTCTGGGCTTCCCAGCCTCAGAAACTGTAAGCAATACATTTTGTTTTCTTTATAAAACACCCAGTTCTGTGTATTTTGTCATAAGCCACAGAGACTAATACAACCACACAACCACAATTTATTAAGTAATAACTGTGTGCCAGGTACTATTTTAAGTGCTTTACGTATTACAGTATGCTATGGACTAAACTATGTTCCCCTAAATTTAGTATGTTAAAGCCCTAGACTGCAGTATGACTATATCTGGATATGGAGCCTCTAAGGAAGTAATTAAGGTTAAATGAGGACATAAGAGTGGGACCCTAATCTGAAAGGATTGGTGGTCTTATAAGAGGATGAGAAAACTCTCTTCCCCACCTCCAGCCCCACTCATGCACAAACTGAGGAAATGCTATGTGAGGGCACAGCAAGAAGGCAGCCATCTGCAAACTAGGAAGAGAGCCCTCACCAGAAACTGAATTGACCGGAACCCTGACCTTGGACTTTCCAGCCTCCACAAGTCTGAGAAAATAAATTTCTGTTGTTTAAGTCACCCAGTATATGGTATTTTATTATGGCAGCCAAAGCACACTAATACACAGCATTTAATTCTTTTAATAATCCTTTGACTTAGATAATACCATCACTGTCATTTTACAGAAGAATAAACTGAGACAGTTTAAAAAGTGGTATGTCACTGTTTATATTAAGTTCTGGGACAGAAGCAACAGATACCTTAGTGCAAAAATGTCCAAGTTCTTAACAGATATTGTAATGTTTTATATTTAGATCATTTATAATCTCTAAAAATATACTTCAAAACACACCTCAATCAACAGAAACTGAAAACAACAGGAAATAAGAAAATACATTAGGGTAATATTTTTTCAATAAATAAGCCTGTTTCTATAGGCTATAGGACAAGGTAGGACATTTATTACCTGCTTGTAAATATTTGCTTTTCACTGAAACAAAAGGATGAAGCACATGAACACATACTGTACCAAATTTTTTGGTCACATTTTGTCATTTAAACCTTCTGTTTACTCTTCATCAGATGAAAACACAAAAGGTGGGAAAGGTTAGAGGTTAATTTTGCACAAAAACTGGCTAAGATGGAGCCATGTATCATACCAACCTCCTCCCAAACCAACCAACCAACCAACAAATAAATTAATAAACAAAAGCCCAGTTTTTTAAAGACATCAAAGAGCAACCAAGGTACTCAGGACTTGAGGGGCCAAGATCATGGAGAGACAGGAAAGGCAATGAAGTGAGCTGAACATTCTTCACTGCTTTTCCTCTCAAGGCATTTGCCAATGCCTATGGTATAAGCAGCAAGAGATCTAGTAGCCAAGCAGAAAGTGGCAACTAAGAGACTAAAAAGCTAAGCAGAGTTTCCACCAGTTTCACAGTGCTGAGGAGAAAAAATAAAACAAACAAAAAAAACTGGAGGTGAGGGCCTGCCAAGAAGAAGGAGCCCTGGTAAATACTCTAGGCTTTCAGGTGAGCCTCCTGAAGGGGTATCCCCCCCTAGTAAAAGGGCAAAAAAAATTGGTGCACAAATGCACAGTACATGGGCTTCCTCTTCTTCTTTACCCTTATCTTAATCCAAGACTGAATCATGGTGATGAGTATTGCTCTCTAACAGCTTGCCAGAAGGAAAATAAATCCTCTGTAGAGGAAGATAACATCCCAGACTCCACAATTGTTCACTCACAATGTATAGTAATCAACACAAAATTACCAGGCATACCAAAAGACAGGAACAGAACAGATTAGAAACAGACCAAATAGGTGATCCAGATAATGGAGTTACCAGATACAGACTTTAAAATATTAATGATTAGTAATTAATATATCAAGGAAACAGAAGATGAGAATTTTAACAGATAACTGGAATCCATAAAAAAGAATGAAATAAAAACTCTAGAACTGAAAAATACAGTAACTAATAAAGACTTTAAGTAGATGGCCTTAACAGCAAATTAGTTACAGTAGAATAAAGAATTAGTGAGCTAAAAGACAGATAACTAAAAAAATATATACAGACTGAAGCAAAGAGAGAGAGAAAGAAGGAAAAGAACTGAAGAGACATAATGGATATGGTGAAAAGGACTAGCACTATGTAGCTGGAGACCCAAAGGAAGATGAGAGACTGACAGAATCAATATTTTTAGACTCAGGCTGCAAATTTTCCTAAAACTGACAACAGACATCCAGCTATAGATTCATGAAGCCCTACAAGTCCAAAGAAGGATAAATACAAAGAAACCTACAAGTTTAAATGTGTCATATCACAGTAAAATTGCTGAAAATCTAAGATAAAAATCTTTTAAAAAGACATTACTTTCAAATAAGTACAATAAGATCGACAACTGACACTTCAACAGAAACAATGGAAACAAGAAGACAATAAAATGACATCTTTAGCAGGCAGAATGTAAATAAATAGCTGGTAACTTAGAATTATACATTTAAAGGGAAAAAATCATTCAAAAATAATTGTGAAATAAAGATGCTTTCCAACAAGAAAAATCTGAGAGAAATGGCTTCCAGCAGACTGGCACTAGAAGACATAATAACAGGAATTCTGTAGGGAGAAGGAAAAAGATTCCAGAGAGAAGAAAGGAACTGCAGGGAAAAATGAAGAGTGTTTGAAGGGTAAATAAGGGCAAGTCTAGCAAGTCCAGGTGATACTGATTTTATAAAACAATAATAGGAATGTCTTGTGTTTAAAATATATGTAGAATTAGGGCCGGCCCGGTGGCGTACTGGATAGTGCGCCGCTTGGGAAGCGCGGCGGCGCTCCCGCCCGAGGGTTCGGATCCCACATACAGACCGGTTCCCGCTCACTGGCTGAGCGAGGCGCGGGGGCAACGCCGAGGGTTGCGATCCTGTTGCTGGTCCCCGGTCCGGTACGGGGGCAACACTGAGGGTTGCGATCCGTTGCCGGACACGGAACAAAAGACAAAAAAACAAACAAACAAATTAAATGTGTCATATCACAGTAAAATTGCTGAAAATCTAAGATAAAAATCTTTTAAAAAGACATTACTTTCAAATAAGTACAATAAGATCGACAACTGACACTTCAACAGAAACAATGGAAACAAGAAGACAATAAAATGACATCTTTAGCAGGCAGAATGTAAATAAATAGCTGGTAACTTAGAATTATACATTTAAAGGGAAAAAATCATTCAAAAATAATTGTGAAATAAAGATGCTTTCCAACAAGAAAAATCTGAGAGAAATGGCTTCCAGCAGACTGGCACTAGAAGACATAATAACAGGAATTCTGTAGGGAGAAGGAAAAAGATTCCAGAGAGAAGAAAGGAACTGCAGGGAAAAATGAAGAGTGTTTGAAGGGTAAATAAGGGCAAGTCTAGCAAGTCCAGGTGATACTGATTTTATAAAACAATAATAGGAATGTCTTGTGTTTAAAATATATGTAGAATTAGGGCCGGCCCGGTGGCGTACTGGATAGTGCGCCGCTTGGGAAGCGCGGCTGCGCTCCCGCCCGAGGGTTCGGATCCCACATACAGACCGGTTCCCGCTCACTGGCTGAGCGAGGCGCGGGGGCAACGCCGAGGGTTGCGATCCTGTTGCTGGTCCCCGGTCCGGTACGGGGGCAACACTGAGGGTTGCGATCCGTTGCCGGACACGGAAAAAGACAAAAGACAAAAAAATATATATATATATATGTAGAATTAAAATGCATGACAATAGCAAAAAAAAAAAAAAAAGGCAAAAAAGGGTAAATGAAGATCCTTATACTACCCAGGCCATGGTAATAAAGCACTAACTTATTATGGGTATAAATCATGAATTCATGCCATAATGAACTGTAACAACCTAATAGAGGCGATAAAAAATATGAAATTATTTCTTAAATCTAATTAACCCGAAGAACATAAGGAGAAAAAGGGAGCAAATAATAGATGAGACAAACAGAAAATAAGATTTAAATCTAATCCCCAATTTATCAGCAATTACTTAAATATAAACAGACTAAAATATGACAACTAAAAGATGGAGGTGGGGGTGGGGGGGACACCACTTATCTACATTGTACTTACAAGAGACACATTAAATATAAAGACACAGGAAAACTGAAAGCAAAAAGATGGAAAAAGATGCATATTCTACCAAAAAGCTGCACAGCTATCCATTCAAATAAAATAGACTTTAAGAAGCATTACCAGAGATTTTAAAAAGCGGGGGAGGGAGGGCTTTCATAATGTTAAAAGAACTGATCCACCACGTAGATATCACAATCTCAAATTTTCAAGTAATAATAATCTCAAATACATAAAGCAAAAACTGGCACAATTAAAATAACAAATAGACAAACCTACAATCCTAGTGAGAGATTAACATAGTAACTGATAAAACAGGTAAACAAAAATTGATATGAAAGAGTAACATGTTTAAAAACTTGGTCCAATTCAATGTATATAGATCACTGCTCCCAACAACTGTAGAACACATAGTACTTTCAAATACTCATGGAATATTTACCCAGATTGACCACATAACGAGCCACAAAGCAAATCTCAACATGTGGCAAAGGAGTATAATCATATAGAATATATCCTTTGATTTTAGTTTAAGAAGTCAACAAAAATATTGTTATTAAAAATAACCACACTTTATTTTTATTATTTATTTCAAGAAAGAAATCACAGTGGGAATAGAAAGTATTTCTATCTGAAAGATTATAAAAATATGACAAAGTAAAAATTGTAGGATATGACTTAGCAATACTTAAGAGGGAAATTTATAGTCTTAAGTGCATATATTAGAAAAGAAAAAAGCTGAAAACTAATGTTCCATGTGTGTACCACCAAAAAAAATTTTTTTTTTAAAAAATGGAACAGTAAATTAAACCTAAAAAATGTAGAAGGAAATGACAACAGAAAAAATGCATATATTAGAAAAGAAAAAAGCTGAAAACTAATGTTCCATGTGTGTACCACCAAAAAAAAATTTTTTTTAAAAAAATGGAACAGTAAATTAAACCTAAAAAATGTAGAAGGAAATGACAACAGAAAAAAATTTTTTAAAGTATACTATAAAATCAAAGTTGGCTCTTTGAAAATACTAATAGAACTGAATAAACCCGTAGCAAAACTGATCAATAAAAAAGACCCAAATTACCAATAACTGGAATAAAACAGGGGAAATCATTACTGGTCCTCAGAAATTAAAAACATTATGAACAGCTGTCACAGCAAATTGTGAATGTGTACAGCTACACTGTAATAATCTACCCATCTATCTGTCTTCCTCACTACAGGAAAATCATTTGAGGGACTATGTCTTACTATTTTCCTATCTTTGCAGCCCAGCACATTACCTAGCACATAGCAGATTCTCAATGAATGTTTAATGAATTTTTAGCTCATGAAGAACTTAGGGAGGCCAAATGTGGCACTTCAACTTTATTAAGTAGGCTACAGGGACTTGTTTTCTTTTTTAAAGTAGAGTTTCACACACATTTACTAGTTCTTTTGAAGGTGGTATTTTCACCCAGCAGAAAAGAGAAAAAAAAACTATGCTATTATTAAAAGTCACACTTGGTCAGAGTGTACCTATTGATATGATAATTTACTTTTTTACTAAAGGTTTACAAAAGAAGAAGAAAGACAACTTCTTAATGGGCCTCTAGTAACAATTCACAGAGGGAATATATTTCTTCTTATTCTATACATCTTTCTTCTTCTCCAAAAAGTCCTTTTTAATATTTTAACCAGTGATTTTTTAAAGAGAATTGGTAAGTTTACATCAAAACCACTGGGGCTATTTCAAACGCTAATGAGAGTTTGTAATATAAAGCGAATGGGTTGCGGGGGAGGGAAGTGGTGATGTATATAAGAACCACCATTTCAGACCTTTGTCTTAATTATTCAAAGTGACATTCATTCATCAAAGCTATAGTGAGTGCCTGCAAAGTGTCCGGCACTTGTGCTAGTCACAGGAGACATAGAGGCAGAGATGTCTAATATCCTAAAGGAGAGCTCACAATCCCATGGAAGAGCCAGTGTGTAAACAACTAACTCCCATAAAGCAAAGGACTAACCTGCATGCTAATTGTAAAGGACTGTGCTGAGTTGTCTTACCAGGCCATATCCAGGGCCTCAGCCAGAAGGAATGCTGTGATTATACCAAGGTAGACCATGGGCACAGATAAAGAAGAGGAGGAAACTCATGTATTGCGCATTTGCCCACCACTTACTAACTATAAAACAGTGTGATAAAAGTGATAAAAACAAGTATAAACAGTGCTATGGTCTGAATGTTTGTGTCCCCACAAAATTCATATGTTGAAATCCTAACCCCAAAGGTGATGGTATTAGGAGGTGAGGCCTTTGAGAGGTGATTAAGTCCCTGAGGACATAATTTTATAATGGGATTACAAAAGAGACCCCGGAGAGATCTCTCTTGCCTTACACCATGAGGTTACAGTAAGAAGAGGTCATCTAGGAAAAAGTGGGCCCTTACGAAACACCTACTCTGCCTGTGCCTTGATCTTGGATTCCCCAGCCTCCAGACTGTTTCTGTTGTTTAAGTCCCCTGGTCTATGGTATTTTGCTATAGCCATAGGACTAAGAAAAACAATAATATATAAAAGCTGAAAAGGAGAGATTAATTGCAGGGATTGCAGGAAGTTTTTCCATAGAGGAAATATCGGACAGGCCTTAAAGGAAGAACAGCATTTGCAAAACAATAGAGCTAACATTTAAGTGCTCATTACATGACACACTGTTCTAAGCACTTTACATCTATTAACTAATCTTAGCCACAAACCCTCTGAAAATACTATCATTGTCTTCATTTTACAGGTAAGAAAAGCAAAATATAGAAAATTTAAATGTCTTGTCCAAAGTTATGTACATAGCTGTTAAGTGGCAAAGCTAGGATTTGAACCCAATTTGCCAGGCTCTAGAGCCTGAATTTTTAAACTACTTTTCTAAATCGCTAGTTCTAACAGACACATAATAAAAATACTAGGGTTTAATATGACTGGAGATGATACAGGCTGATATGAGGGACAGGGGCAAGATTGTGAAGGGCCTGTGATACATCTTATCCTGTGGACAAGGAAGGTTTTAAATCAGAGTATCCACGTGATTAGATCTGTTTTATAAAGACAGCTAAGGTGATATCCTCAATATGGGAAGACCTCTCCCTACAGGGAGCAAAAAATAGAATTTAAAAACCTACCACCTCCAAACACTGCAAAAGTCAATGTCCTGATGTCACTCACAAAAATTAAAAGATCACAAATCTTTACATATAAACATGTACAGATGAAACAAAATGCAGACTGATGACTATTTTTTGCCTACTTGAGTTAAGCATTTTTCTATATACAAGTCAAACAAGTAACCTCACATAAGGATCTCAATTACTCCATGATATTACGGCCTTGGCAAGACAACTTTTTTTCTGCCCCTTTTTGTACTTCCTGTTCTAGTTTATGTCAAAAGCCAAGTAGCCTTATTTGTTTAAAGTGCAAAATAAAAACATGAGTCAGCAAACAGAGATTTCCTTTCCTCTTATTCAAATACAAACATTTCATGCTGATGAAAAAGAAGTATTTGTCTAGTAAAGAACCCCCAACAGCCTTAAAAATACTAAGATCTTTGTTCCAGTAACTTACACTTCAGAAATTTACTCTAGGAAGATACTGTGACCTGGAAGGGAAAAAAAAATTTTGCACAAAGATTTTCATCACAGTATTATCTATAATAGAAAAGACAAAAGAGAAACATCTAACAATTGGAAAATAGTTAAGTAAACTGTATACATCTACTCAATGGAATATTACATAGCCCTTAAAAATTATGTTTATGGGGCCAGCCCGTGGCTCACTCCGGAGAGTGTGGTGCTGATAACACCAAGGCCACGGGTTTGGATCCCGCATAGGGATGGCCAGTTAGCTCACTGCATGAGCGTGGTGCTGACAACATCAAGTCAAGGGTTAAGATCCCCTTACCGGTCACCTTTAAAAAAAAAAAAAAATTATTGGGCCGGCCCGGTGGCGCACTGGAGAGTGCGCCGCTTGGGAGCGCGGCAGCGCTCCCGCCTAGGGTTCGGATCCCATGTGGTGACCGATTCCCGCTCACTGGCTGAGCGTGGCGCGGGCGCAACACTGAGGGTTGCGATCCCATTGCCGGCCAGTAAAAAAGACAAAAAAAAAAAAAAATTATGTTTACAAAAACTGCATAATAACTTAGAAAAATCTTTAAGCAGAATATAAAATGGTATAGTTAGCATGGACAACTGTGTAAATATACCAAAATATTAACAATGGGTAAGTTTGGAAGATTAGTAATGTCTGTCTCTCCTACATTTCTAAACTTTTCAAACATTCTTTAATAAAACATAACTTTCAAAAATTTTTAAAAAGACTTTCTCTGCAAATATTTGCTAATTACAAAAGAGCAAAAATTGCTTCATGAGCTCAAAGCCACACACATACTCTACTTAGCAGTCACGTTGGACTTATGGTATTATCTAGTTTGGGAAGTAATAAACATGTAGTTTAAAATGGGATTCTAAACTCACAAACTTTTCTTATGGAATCTTACCCATGAAAAGGATTTCTATCAGTACTGCCCCAAGCCAAATAAGGAAAACACACTCACGATACTCCTCCTGACATGGCTATTTAGTTTTGTAACTTTTGTGGTATTCCTTAATGTTAAAAGGAAAAAAGTGAAAAAAATTTAAAATACTCTTAATTGCTGTGTAACTTGCTTTATATTTAAAGGAAACCTAATTAGCCAATTGCATAACAATGGGCATTTTTCTTCATCTTGGCCTCATCTAGTAAAGAAACATGTAATTATCCAACTATGTGAATATCAATAAAATATACTCTGCCATTCAATACCTTACAGATCCCAAATCCCTACAGTTTTAAAAGTAAATTATTCTAATTTGTATCTGAAGATATGATTTTTAAAAAAAGAAAAAAAGGAGGAAAAGCTGCCAAGTGTAAAAAACCAAGTACCATTAACAAAAGATGAGGGGAAGAAGAGACAAATAAGATCCAATCACCCTTTATCAGCTTCAGAGTAGAGGCTGGTTTACAATTCTTGCACTGGCATGGAATTCAGTGGACTAGACAAAATAAATGATCCCATTAAATATTGAGGGAATAAAGAACTATTCAATAAAATAAACATAATACATAGGTTCCAAAAAGTGACTGGGTGGAAAAAAAAAAAATCAAAGACTCTTAGTACATTAAAAAAGGCAACTGACAGAAGATAAATGGTCTACTGTTAATGAAACAAGCAATGCATTTTTATTTTCACTTCTTGTCTTTAGTTCACTACACTGTCCTAACTAACGATTAAAAAATCATGGCATAAGGATCAAAAGAATTAAGGAACTAAAAGCATAGGGTATTGATTAACTCTGAAACTGTCTGAAACTGTTCATAAGTTATTAAGAAAAGACAACTTTATAAAAATTTTGTTGGACTCACTTTTTTTGCAAACATGTATTTCCAAGTAACGAAATAAATCAACTGTGTGCATATTTCCAGACTTATACCACTAGCTTTCTTCTTATACAGATGGATTGATCTTGTGAATACACAGGAAAAGTAAGTTCCCAGAACCGATCTACAATGGGGCTTCAGAGTGATCACAAGCCAGTTGTAAGAATTTTGTAGTTCAGTATTTTTAATATATAAAAGCATTTCACTATATCTCACTAGATGCCATGGAGATGTAAAATACCTCAGAGAGACACTGTATAAAGTTATCACTAGCAGTATTAATTAGTTCTATGGAAAGGTATGTGTCATCTACCCTAACATCCAATGATAGGACTCAAGGCCTGATGAGACGAATTCCTGCCTCCTCTGAAATGCTTAGCTAAATTAAACATCAAAATAGGTCAAAGGAGAACACACCAGGGGACCTGTAATGTTACTTTCATTACTCCAAAATGGACTACTGTTTTTTAACCTGCTTGGTTTCACTTAAATAATCAAGTCAACCATATACTCATAACAAAGGCAGAACTGTAAAAACAGATCATGATTCTCAAGGAGGCTAAAACAAAGACACCCTAAAAAATTCCTGACATTCACAAAAACCACAGACTCGTAGAAGACTAGACACTACAGGTTAGAGTTAAAAATGCTTAAAAAGACAAAGACTGCCAAAAAATAAAATAAAATAAAATCTCAGATTTAATGCCAGTAAATATTTTAAAACATAAAGAGCAATCCATAATTAAGTCAAGAACTGCAATGAGCTTTGTTGGTAAGAGTAAGATGGAGAATTCACAAAATGAGAGGAATATCAATAATCAAAATCATTAGGCCTAAATAAAATCAGGTTATTGAATTAATCAGATGTCCAGAAGAATTGGGAGCTTGCAAACTTTTGATAAAGCTAAAACACCTATTACTTAAAAGTGGAACAACGGACAACCTACATGAGTCTGGCCCAGCAGGAAGGCTGAAGCAGAAACTGGCATACACTCACATTTCCAGATGGAGAAACAAGCCTACCCATAAAAATAAGTCATGAAGACAAGTGGAGACAGTACTATGGAACAGGTAGAACGTAACTGTAAGTAGTATCAACAGTAAACAGTTCCTAATAAAAAGTATGAAAAATTACTGTACAGTTCCTTAAGGAAAATGACAAATCTTTATCTACTCTTAAGGTAGACAGGAAAAAGACAAGTTTAAAGTTTCCTACACAAGTTCAATGCCATTACAATGAATATAAAAACAGAGATGGATCTAGCTATTTCAATCTCAGAAAATGCCCTAAAGTAGTAATGCTTTGTGACTTGGTTTCAACAAATAATCTGCTCAAATGCTTCTTTTCCCCAGTTACTCCTATTAGGAACTAATTTGGTTTTTTTTTTTTGTCTTTTTCCGTGTCCGGCAACGGATCGCAACCCTCAGTGTTGCCC